>NW_026128869.1:0-27216 GCF_022985175.1 Labeo rohita
ACTGTTATAAACATGAGCCACGTCTAAAAGGTAAAGGGGGAGGTGTTTCTACAATTTATAGCAATATTTTTAGTGTTTCACAGAGAGCGGATTTCAAGTATAACTCATTTGAAGTAATGGTGCTTCATATAACATTATCCAGAGAAACAATTGTTAATGATAAATCCCCTATGACGTTTGTACTTGCTACTGTATACAGGCCACCAGGGCACCATACAGATTTTCTTCAAGAATTTGCTGATTTTATATCTGAGCTGGTGTTGGCTACAGATAAGGTCTTAATAGTAGGTGACTTTAACATCCATGTTGATATTGAAAATGATGCGCTGGCAGCTGCATTTACAGACATTCTAAATTCTATTGGAGTTAGACAACACGTGTCAGGTCCCACTCATTGTCGAAATCATACTCTAGACTTAATACTGTCACATGGAATTGATGTCAATGCCGTTGAGATTCTGCAGCAAAGTGATGATATCTCTGATCATTATCTAGTCTCGTGTATTCTCCAGATGACTAAAACTGTAAATTCAACTCCTTATTATAAGTATGGTAGAACCATCACTTCTACTACAAAAGATTGCTTTCTAAGTAATCTTCCTGACTTATCTGAATTCTTCAGCATGTCCAATAGCTCAGAAAAACTTGATGAAGTAACAGAAACTATTGACTCTCTCTTTTCCAGGACTCTAGATACGGTCGCTCCTCTGCGCCTAAGGAAGATTAAGGAAAATAGTCCGACCCCGTGGTATAACGAGCACACTCGTGCCCTAAAGAGAGCAGCCCGGAAAATGGAGCGCAGCTGGAGGAAAACAAAATTAGAGGTTTTTCGTACTGCTTGGCGGGAATGTACCCTATCGTACAGAAAAGCGTTAAAATCGGCCAGATCTGACTACTTTTCGACTCTTTTAGAAGAAAACAAACATAACCCTAGGTATTTATTCAATACAGTGGCTAAGTTAACAAAAAATAAAGAACCAACAGGCACTGACTATGCCCATCAGCATAGCAGTAATGACTTTATGAACTACTTTACTTCTAAGATCGATACAATTAGAGACAAAATTGTCACTATGCAGCCGTCAATTACAGTGTTGCATCAGATAGTGCGCTATAGATCTCCTGGGGAACAATTCAACTCATTCTCTACTATAGGTCAGGAAGAATTGTATAAACTTGTTAAATCATCTAAACCAACAACTTGTATGCTAGACCCTATTCCATCTAGGCTACTAAAAGAGATGCTTCCAGATCTCATAGATCCTCTGCTAAATATTATTAATTCATCACTGTCATTACGATATGTCCCCAAAACCTTCAAACTGGCTGCTATTAAGCCTCTAATTAAAAAACCACAACTTGACCCCAACGAATTAACTAATTACAGACCTATCTCGAATCTCCCATTTCTGTCAAAGATATTAGAAAAGGTTGTATCCTCACAGTTATCTTCCTTCCTACAGAAATATGATATCTGTGAGGATTTTCAGTCAGGTTTTAGACCGTACCATAGTACTGAGACTGCTCTTATTAGAGTTACAAATGATCTACTCTTATCATCCGATCGTGGTTGTATCTCTCTGTTAGTGCTACTGGATCTTAGTGCTGCGTTTGATACTGTTGACCACAACATTCTCTTGAATAGACTTGAGAATTATGTTGGCATTAGTGGTAGTGCATTGGCATGGTTCAAATCATATCTATCTGACCGCCATCAGTTCGTGGCAGTAAATGATGAGGTATCATATCGATCTCAAGTGCAGTATGGAGTACCACAAGGCTCAGTACTAGGGCCGTTACTCTTTACGCTTTACATGTTACCCTTGGGTGATATCATCAGGAAATATGGTGTTAGCTTTCACTGCTATGCTGATGATACCCAGCTCTATATTTCTTCGCGGCCTGGCGAAACGTACCAATTTGAAAAACTAATGGATTGTGTAGTTGAGTTAAAAATTGGATGACAAGTAATTTCTTACTGCTAAATTCTGAAAAAACAGAGGTGTTAGTTATTGGGCCTAAAACCTCAGCGTGTAATAACCTAAAACACTGTCTAATACTTGATGGCTGTTCTGTCAATTCTTCGTCATCAGTTAGGAACCTAGGTGTGCTATTTGATGGTAATCTTTCCTTTGAAAACCACATCTCTAGTATTTGCAAAACTGCATTTTTCCATCTCAAAAATATATCTAAACTACGACCTATGCTATCAATGTCAAATGCTGAAACATTAATTCATGCGTTTATGACCTCACGGTTAGATTATTGTAATGCTTTATTGGGTGGTTGTTCTGCTTGCTTAATAAACAAACTCCAGCTGGTCCAAAATGCAGCAGCTAGAGTTCTTACTAGAACCAAAAAGTATGATCATATTAGCCCGGTTCTGTCTACACTGCACTGGCTCCCTATTAAACATCGTATAGATTTTAAAATCTTGCTAATTACTTATAAAGCCCTGAATGGTTTAGCTCCCCAGTACCTGAGTGAGCTCTTATGAACCGCGGGCGGCAGATCTTTTTCTTATTTAGCACCCAAACTCTGGAACAATCTACCCTACAATGTTCGGGACGCAGACACACTCTGTCAGTTTAAATCTAGATTAAAGACCCATCTCTTTAACCTTGCTTACACATAACAAATCCACATTCTTATAATTCAAATCCGTTAAAGGATTGTTAGGCTGCACTAATTAGGTCAACCGGAACCGGGAACACTTCCCATAACACCCGATGTACTCGGTTCATCGTCAGAAGAATGGCATCTACGCTAATATTAGTCTGTTTCTCTCTTATTCCGAGGTCACATTAACCACCAGATCCAGTCCGTATCCAGATCAGATGGTCACTGCAGTCCCCCGGATCCAGTCCGAACCCAGCCCAGACGGTGGATCAGCACCTAGAGACGACCTCTACAGCCCTGAATGTCAGCGGAGTCCACATCAACTAGATGAGCCCCAGAGACGGATCCACATTAAAGACCACATCACCTAGACGGCTGTCGGCACAAGACCACGGGAACTTTGGCCAGAGGAGAACTGGCCCCCCCGACTGAGCCTGGTTTCTCCCAAGGTTTTTTTTTCTCCATTTGTCACCGATGGAGTTTTGGTTCCTTGCCGCTGTCGCCTCTGGCTTGCTTAGTTGGGGACACTTTCTCTTAACACAATATTGCATTTTATTTTATTGTTTTTGATTAACTACCTTTACCTATAATGTGAGTGTTTAATGTTGCCTTTGGCATTGTTGATGTACTGTTTCCTATTTAATACTGTACAGCCGCCTTGTCACAATTCTGTATTGTTAAAGGCGGTATATAAATAAAGGTGACTTGACTTGACTTGACTCTCCCCTGGTCCCAGTCCATGACGCAGGTGCCTGCTCTGCCCTGGAGGGCCCCTGCACCTCCTGCTCTGCCCTGGAGGGCCCCTGCACCTCCTGCTTCGCCCTGGAGGGCCTCTGCGCCTCCTGCTCCACCCTGGAGGGCTTCTGCGCCTCCTGCTCTGCCTCCTGCTCTGCCCTGGAGGGCTCCTGCGCCTCCTGCTCCGCCCTGGAGGGCTCCTGCACTTCCTGCTCCGCCTCCGGCTCCGCCCTGGAGGGTTCCTGCCCTGCCTCAGTTACTGGGTCCTCCGCATGGACCTGGTCCTCCAACCCTCGCCCTGTCTTGCTCCTGCTCCACCGCTCCCCTGGTCTGTTGTTCGGTTGGAGCGTCGGGAAGCCGCTCTTTGGGTGGGGGCTATGTCATAAATCTGGTCGGTGACCTGCGGTCCGCTCACCACCAGATGTCGCTCTCACCCTGTCCTTACACTCAGACTGTTGCTCTACACCCCGGACTACATCTCCCATCATCCACCACACTGATTGCGTCGTCACCTGTGGCCAATCAGAGGCCCTATTTAAGTCCCGGACTTTCCCTCGGTGAGTCACCGAGTATTGTGGAGTTAATGTGGAGAACTGTGTCGGTTGCGTTTAGCGCTCCCCTAGTGCTAGCACCTTTACAGTGTTGTTCCTTAGTTTCCCTGAGTTTCCTAGTTCCTAGTTCCAAGTTCCAAGTTCCCTAGTTCCCAAGTTTCCTAGTTCCCGAGTTCCCCGTGTATAGCTTTCTCGCCTGGCCATCTTGTCTCGACTGTCTCGCCGCCTGCCTCCTGAACTCTTGCTCGTTTCTTGGATTATTCCCTCGTCTTATCCCCACGGATTATGTTCGCCACGGATTGACGCACGCCTGCTACACGGACTACTCTTGTGCCTCACCCCAACATACCTGTTTGTGATTGTTTTGACCCTGCCTGTTCAACCATGTCTTTGTCTCGTCTTGTCAATAAAAGCTCGCATTTGGATCCGCTCTCCTCTCGTCTCACTCACACCGTTATACCCTTCATATATAAATCTAATGACGGATGTAATGAAACATTTGGAGCTGGAGAAAATCAGATCGACCCTAAAAAAGAAAGAAGAAAAATTCTATAAAATTTGGCAACCGTTCATAGATTATTTAAATGACATAAATGCTACTGGAAATAGTTCAATTGGTCCCCTGAAACAAATAAACATTTAAACTAAGAAGAGGATTAGATTTGAGGTATCCCCCCCCCCACCCCCACCAATTATTATTATTATTATTTTTGTATTTATTTATTTATTTATTTATTTTGTCATAACCTATATTGTCTATTTTGAATTATAATAACCAACCAGTGATGATTCAAATTTTTGAACCTGCAATAAAAATCCTTTCTGTTAGATTTTGAAATATGCAGGCTATAAGATAATTTCAACCAGTTGCAAGTTTTTGAGGAAAAGACTAATATTAAGACTAATTACTACTGAAACTAATTGAAGGTAAAATGTTTTTTTGTTTGTTTGTTTGTTTGTTTTTGTGTGTGCATGTTATTTTTAACAGTGATGTCATTGTTTGTTGGACAATGGTATGTGAGTGAATATTGTGCTTGTGTATGTGTTGTAAGGTTTGAATATAAGGAAAAAATCTAATAAATAAAGTTAAATAAATAAATAAAAACAGTAATGTTTATTATTACAATTTAAAATAACTGTTTTCTATGCGAATATACTGTAAAATGTAATTTATTCTCGTTTTTTCACAAAGCTGAATTTCAGCATGATTTCTGAAGGATCATGTGACACTGAAGATAACACTGTGTCTACACTGGACGCAACAGTTGTCGCGCCGCGCCACAACAGCTAAAGTCTGTCTACACTGGACACGACAAAGCGACCGTTGAGCCCGTCATAAATAGAATGCGGTAGCAGTCTACTGTCGGGGATTTGTCGTGTCGCCGCTTCCAGTGTAGACAGCATCAATGATTATAATGTGTTTTACTGTATTTTGTCACGTCGCGCCGCTCGGGTCCAGTGTAGACATGGTGTAAGCATAATGATGCTGAAAAATCAGATTTGATCACTTTTTAAAACATACTTAAATAGAAAATAGTTATTTAAAAATAGTAATTTCACAATATTACTGTTTTACTGTATTTTAATCAAATAAATGCAGCAGTTGTTGCCATAAAAGACTCATTTCAAATACATGACAAATCTGACCCTTAAACTTTTGAATGGTAGTGTACGTTTAAGATATTACTTACTAGTCATATGGTTCATAATGTCTAGGGATGTTCTTCGACAGGAGATACGCTCCAACTCCGCAGAAGGAACATGAAGAATCTGTCGCAGGGCCAACAATATTTATTATACGATGTCAGGTTTATTAGAAGTAAACTATAGCAGAGGTGAAATGCAGAAAAGAAAAATAAATAATATTAGAGATTGACTGATATATCGATTTACCGATATTTTTCCCAATATTTAAGCATTTTATCATAATCGGTTTTCGGTTTTGTAATATCAGATTCACCGATAAATGCTGCCATCTTGTGGGTGTTTTGAGAATTACCGGCAGGATTGCCATTTCAGCGCGCCTGAGGGGAGACGAGACAACAACAACGTACCAATAAAAACTTAACTTTGCCTGAATTAAATAATACAGCCATGAATGAGCGCATGTTGGAAATAAAAGCGCTTACAGTTTTTCTCGATTGCTAAAATACTATAACCAGTCTTGTGAAGTAAAATTTCAAAACCATAATGCCATAATAAAAAGCACACCCATTTCCCTGAACTATAAACACTATTCCCCTGCTTTAACACGTGAGTCAGATTTGGTGAATTGTTACTGTAAAACTCTACACAGAAATCCTTACATTTCTCAGTGCTTACACCAGGTGGTCATTTAGAAAGCACTACCATTCAATATTTTTTATAGTTATTACCCAAGTGGAAACACTAGGAGTCAAAATTTATGACACACCAATCAGAACCTTCCATGGAGATAAAAGGGCCAAAGTCAGCTTACAGTTTGGTGCATTTCTCAGATCAGAAATGAAATTCTCAAAACTACTTGTTCAACCTCCACATCTAGTCACTTGTGCACATCATAAAATGTTTAAATTTTTTTTGAACAAGTTGCATTTGCTTTGGTAAGTTAGGCCCTCGGCTGCTTTGGCATTCAATTGCCTGGGGCTGTTGACAATGCTTCGGGCTCTGAAGAGGTTTCGGCCTTTGTTCAGGGCGAGCATGTGTTGGTCTGGACAGACGACACAGCGACTGTGGCATACATCGACCACCAGGACGGTGTACGCTCCTTTCGCATGTCACAACTGACCCTCCATTTCCTGCTCTGGAGCCAGCACAGACTCAAGCTTCTGTGTGTCACTCACATTCCAGGCGACAAGTTCACTCCGAGGTGAGTGGAGGCTCCACCCTCAGATGGTCCGGCTGTTTTGAAGTCGATTTGGCCAGGCACAGGTAGATCGTTGCCTCACCAGAATCCACTCATTGCCAGTGGTGGTACGGTCTGACCAAGGCTCTCCCTCGGTACAGAAGCATTGGCACTCAGCTGACCGAGTGGCTTATGCAAGCACGCTTATCCCCCAGTGAGCCTTATTGCACAGACACTGTGCAATGTCAGGAAGCACACAGAACAGATTCTTCTGGTAGCCCTGTTCGGCCCAACAGAACCTGGTTCTCGGAGCTCATGCTCCTATCATCAATCCCTTCCTGGCACAGTGGGGGAGGGCACAATCTGGCACCCACGCCCAGATCTCTGGAACTTACTTCTATGGTCCCTGGAAGCGACCAGGAAGTCCCCAGAAACCTTCCACCTGCAGTGATAAGCACCTTATGCAGGACAGAGCACCCTCCACCAGGTGGTGGTACGTTCTGGAAATGGCGCAGGTGTTCTTCCTAAGGGAAGAACCCACAGAGATGTGGCATCAAATCTGTGCTATCCCTCCTCCAAGGAGGCCTGGATAGGCACCTTTCTGCTTCTACACCCAAGGTCCATGTGACAGCTACCGTGACTTGGTGGAAGGCAGATCGGTGGAGCACGATTTGTTATCAGACTCCTTAGGTGCACGGAAGTTGAACCCTCCCTGGTTGCACCACATCCCCTCTTGATCTGTCTGTGGTCCTTCAGGCCTACAGTAAGATCTGTTGAGCCCCTTCAGTTAGTTGGTTTCTGTGCCCTCTCTATGGAGACGGCTTCCCTGACTGTGCTCACCTCTGTTAAAGAGCGGGAAATCTTCAAGCTCTCTCCGTCAACATTAGTTCCTGGAATTCGGGCCGGTAAACTCTCACGTTGTTCTGAGAACCCGGCCTGAATACGTGCCCAGGGTACCCACCACTCCCTTCAGAGATCAGGTGGTGACCCTGCAAGCTATTCCTTCCCAGGAAGATGACCCCAACCTAACCTTATTATGCCCAGTCCGTGCCCTATGCATTTACCTGAAACGTACTCAGCCCTTCAGACGTTCCGAACAGCTCTTTGTCTGTTATGGAGGACAGCAGAAGGGGAAGACTGTCTCCAAGCAAAGGATCTCCCACTGGCTTGTGGATGCGGTCCGTACGGCCTGTTTTGGCTTTTGCAAACTTTTGTTTGGAATTAGTGCCCCATATGTAATGGCTCCTCATGCGGCCCCATGTGTGTAATTTCCACCTATAATTCCCTGTGATGCGGTGTTTCCCCTGAGACATTCCTGTCTCTAGGTTCTGAGTATTTGGTAGTCTCTCCTGGTGTGGAGCCCACCTCAGATTCCTTCACTAGTGGTATTTTCACTTTTTACCCCCCCTCTGGGCAGGTTGTGATCTCTGTAGTGTCTTTTCCCTTAGGGTAAACAGTCACTGTCCCAACGTTCTCAAGACGCTCAGTCGCTCCACTGAGGAGAGGCCCGGCTGCAGGACACTGCCTGCGACAGGTCAGTTCTTGGACGTTGAAAGGTCACAAAGAGGTGAGCTGCACTTATTTTAACACGTTGGCTTGTTACTATCTGCGCTCCAAGCACTCGTGACGCAGTCTGAGTTGTGGCATGTTATACAGGGACCCCTAGTGTCATACACTTGACACAACGTGAAGTGTATGACAGAAAGGGAACGTCTCGGTAACGTATGGTAACCCTCGTTCCCTGATGGAGGGAATGGAGATGTTGTGTCCTTCATGCCACAACTCCAGACTGCCTCTGAGTGAGTTGAGACGCTTCGACTCCTCAGAACAGAACGAATGAGCAGATCCCGCGCTGCCCTATTTATACCCAGATGCCCGGGGCGTGGCCAGCTATGCAAAATCTGCACACCCAATTTCATTGGCCTTTTCTCAAAGTTTTCAGAGGTGTTTGGGCTCCCAAGAGCGACCCCTAGTGTCGTACACTCGACACAACGTCTCCGTTCCCTCCATCAGGGAACAAAGGTTACCATAGGTACCCTAGACCTTAACCTAACTTAGCTAGCATTACGGTTCAGATGCACAGCAAAATTTCCAGTGTTGTATAGAGTTGTTTTTATGGTGTTCATTTTCCAGTGTTGAAAAGTGTTGATTGTGGTGTTGATTTGAACGACATGAACACTTGCAGTGTGAGTCAGTGTTCAGAGTCAGTGTTATTACAACGAGTTAAAATAATTGACACTAGTGATGAGTTGATCTTATTTCCGGTCCTTGCACATTATTTCCGTTTTGATTAAGGAGGAGCGGAGATGGTCAAACACAGGTATAACATATTTTTAACCATTTAATTCTATCAATTTTTATACTAAGTTTACATTTTCAACATTTAGTGTAATATTGCAAATTATATAACATCGGAGTGCTAACTTTATTTGTGTTTAGACAGCGTGGCGGCAGACCACCGTCACGAGTCAGAGGCCAGCTTGCAAAATGAGGTAAGTTAAGAGGAGTTAATGCTGATTAGTTTGCATATGCGACACTATTTTAGACTTGGGGTGAAAATTACACGATAATTTCTGTGATTTATTTCATGTTCTGTTCGTGTTCTGTTAACTTAAGCGAGCAGCAAACTGTTAGGCGCAATTTTTTTTTAAATATATCCACACCGCCGCAGTTGCATTCTTCTCCAAAGTACAGTGCAAAGAACAATCATGCAATCCAGCTTTTTGCTGAACTATATTTTTGGCCACGTATGAAAAGAATCGTTGTGCCTGACGTGACGTGCGCGATTTATATTCAAACGTTTGTGTACATTTAAATTATATATCGTTTGAGAGATGACAAATGGATCTTCTGATAGTAAGTTAGCTGCTTGCTTCATCAAAGCACATACTATTTATCTTTTTTCCCTCTCTTCCTTTGTTTAATCTAATTTTTGTTTTTGCTGTTTACAGTCCTGGACCTGCACCAGTATTATAGGTCATCTCAGTCAGATGGAGGACCACCAGCCATACCTACTGGTATCGAGAAGGATCAAGGGCACAATCACCTTATTCTGTGTGGTCGGACAAGCACCTCATCCTTTCTGACGGAACCACCACCCTGAGTGCTATCGTACTCTAAGTCCACTTTGTGCTCAACCTGTTGTTTCAGTAGGTCCTTGTCAATGTCTTTATCTTACTGCTACGCTCTACAAACATTGATGTTAGTCATACCAGTGAGTTACCAAGAGTAAAGGAATTGCAACTTTTTTCAATGCATCATGTATTTAGTTGAGAGTACTAACAGCCAGTGTTTTGAAGTCCTACATGTCTTTTCATCTGTAGAGTTTGCATGGGTGTTATGATGGTGAATTTTTATCTTTCTTTTAAGTGTTTTGTCTAAGACGTGTCATTGCTGAAAATAAAGGATCAAACTGATACGTGTTTGCTGTTACTGAATGCACACATTATGTATTTTTAGTTAAACAGTGCAGATTACATTTAATGACAAATCAGGGACACTATATTAGTGTGGAAGTAACTCCCTTGGTGTTAAAGCTATTGACACTCCTAGTGTAATTTCAACACTAACAGTGTAAATGAGGGGAAAAACACAATAATAGTGTTATAACACTTACAGTGTTGTGTTAAAGTAACACTATTTAAATGTTAGTTTACCTCGCTCTAGTGTGGACCTATATAAACTGAAAAAAATGTTAATTTTAACACTGAGAGTGTGAATTTTACACTTTCAATTTTGCTGTGTGCTAACTGACTTTTTCCGAAGACACTAAACCATTTCTATAAAGTAAATATTCAACGGAAGCATGTCATTTACATGAAAGAAAGTGTCAGGAACACATGTACGTACTATGTGTATAATATTAGATACTAAACTTACCTGAAATTTGTGAAAACAACAGTGAGAGACGTGTTTTGCTGCTTGAGTTTCCGCCTCATTTCCATGGTAACTCCTTCAGCTCCAGACTTGAATATTCAGTGTGCGCGCCCATTAAAGCGAGTAGATGTCACGCAGAATTTATGTATATAATATAATATAATGTAATATAATATAGCTTTAGAAATGGTAAGCGTGCTGTAGAAATAACACTGAAAAAAATGATTAAGAACTGTAATTCATTAATAAATTTTTTCGTACACATATTTACACACATGTATGAAGAACAATTTTAAGCTTTATGTTTTGTTTATTTTTTAAAATATTTAACAGTACTTTAGACATATGTGAATATATTAAATGTATAGGTGTAATTTATGTGAATTTATTAACAGACTATGTAAGGGCTGTGGTTTATCATAGTGTTTGTGATGCTTACAGTTTTTCTCGATTGCTAAAACACTATAACCAATCTTTTGAACTAAAATTTCAAAACCATAATGCCATTTTTCAAACAGCAAACCCATTTCCCTGAACTATGAACACTATTCCCCTGCTTTAACACATGAGTCAGATTTGGTGCAAAACTTTGCACACAAATCCCTACATTTCTCAGTGCTTACACCATGTGGTCATTTAGAAGGCACTAGCATTCAATATTGTACACTCAAGTCTGCAAAGTTTGAGCTCAATTAGCACACGATTACTCAAGTGGAAACACTAGGAGTCAAAATTTATCACACACCAATCAGAACCTTCAATGGAGATAAAAGGGCCAAAGTCAGTTTACAGTTTGTTGCTTTTCTCAGATCAGAAATAAAATTCTCAAAACTACTTGTTCAACCTCCACATCTAGTCACTTATGCACATCATAAAATGTTTCTAATTTTTTTAACAAGTTGCATTTGCTTTGGTACGTTCATGCTACTGATTATGCAACTGATTTTTCTGCGGTTTTCTTACATTATCAGTTCCTATTGTCATGTTGTTCAAAATGTATTACATGTATATAGTTCTCTGTGCTATAGTCTTACCCCTCAAAACATCAAGTCATTAGTTCATTGTCTATGTCTTTGCAGTAAATGCTACATTTTTGATCTAGTTGTCATAAACTGTCAAGCATATTCTACACATTTCTGTTAGACTTTTTGTAAATTTGACATGAATTGTTCAAGTGAATATTGACTTTCACTAATGTACCAACCAATGATAAAGCAGTTCTCTGAAATAGCTCAAAGGTACATCTCAACATCTCATGAACCTTCAATTGGAAACACATATAGACAGAGGACAACACAAGACTTACAAATTCTGACAGTGGACTTTCTAATTTATATTTCCGCCTTTGCCCATATTTCCTTTTTCTTTTCTATTTCACAATGACTTTGTAATGTATTTATATTTTATTTTATTTTTTTATGTTGACATATATATATATATATATATATATTTTTTTTTTTTTTTTCGTCAGACCACTAGTAAAAGTGTAACTGAATCCTATCCGGTCTTTTTCAATCAATATCAGTATGTGGGTACAGTAATATGCAATTTCGAAGAAGAAGAGTAGGAGGTGAAAGAGGAAGAGGAGGAGAAGAAGGAGGAGGACGACGACAACAACGTGGAAGAGAAATAGGAAGGGCAAGGGCAAGAAAACAAGCAGTCTTATATATTTTAGTTGATGCGTGCCAGGGTTGGGTCAGGCATGCAAGAGGATTTTACCCCCATTGCCTGTCCAGGGCCAGTTTAGTCTGTGATGTCGAGGAGGTTCTTTGGCCTGTCCCAGACCAAAGACAGGAGGCTGGGGCAGAAAAATTATTTTTGCTGTTGTTTGCTGTTTTGTGCTGTACTCTACAGTACAATAAATTAAGGTTTAAAACACTTGCAAATGCATACAATTGTTGTGTTCATCATGTGAATTTTTTTTTCCAAGTTTTACCAGTTTTCGTAGTATCGTTTTGAATTGATCTCATCAGTGTGTAAAACTGTGTTGTAGTGTGTGTGTTTTTGAGGGTTTGTGTGTCTTGTCTGAGAGCAAAGTTTGTTTTTTCGGCAAGATTGAGTTGTTTTGAGTGGAGAGCTTAATTTTGACCTGAATATAGTAAGTTCGGGGAATTGAGTTAGAAGTTACGGATTTGTGTTTAGAGTTTCGCAAAAGCGAGGCATAATTTCAAGAAATGTGTTTAAGCAATTGAGAAAAACTGTAATATGTTTTCATGGATGCATTAAAGGCATACAAATGTAGTGATTGTAAACTAATGTTAAGAAATAGGTATGCTAATACACAGCACAAGCGTTTTCAACGAGATATGACCCACTAGGGGGCAGTTTTTGCTCGATTTCTGCCATGCCAAATACGTTTACATATAGTTTGAGAATGCTTATAGTTTTTCACATTTGCTAAAACACTAAAGCCCACTCTCGAAAGCAAATTCTCAATAGCCTAAACCAATGTGTCAAATAAATCACTCTTTCTGCAAAACCTTAAACAAGTTCAGGCACTTTAGACACTGTTTGCAAATCTTATGCACTCTTTTTGCAAAACTCTGAACACATTCTTATTCACTAAGACACAATTTGCTCTGTGATGAACTTGTGATGCAAAACCCTAAACACAAGAAAGCAAAAGTTAAGCACAACTGCAACATGGTTGTCATCGTTTACACACAATATTTCAAAATTCTTCACACTTGTTTCTAAATATTTAAATATACAAAATATAAGCCAGTTCAAAGTGCACAAAAGACACGGGTGCTTCTGTCAATCTGAGAGGTACAGAAGAGTGTATATATGATATACTGTACAGTATACTGTAATTATTTTGCAATAAAAAAGATACATAAACATACACACACTCAAAAGAAATCACACCTAAGTTTGGTGAACCCCCCCCCCAAAATACACACATGTATGAATATATATATATATGGCATATTCACCAAACTTAGGTGTGATTTCTTTTAAGTGTGTGTATGTTTTTTGTATCGTTTTTATTGCAAAACAATGACTATATACAGTAAACATTCTTTTTTTGTAACTACATGCACTAGACACTGTGTTCTCCATTTTTTGATGTAGTGTCTAATGAATGATCTGTAATGCGTATAGTACTGACTAATATGTGTATGATTTGAAAGCTTTGATTTTGAGTACAGATGAACTGGTTTTGAAGCGATTTTTTGATTTTGTCAGAGGAGTCAGGGGTTCTGTGAATTTAGTTTGAACATTTGGATGTGTTTAAAGTTTTGAGAAAATTAGTGATGGTTTCAAAAAATGTGTTTTAGCATTTCAGAAAAACTGTAATAACTGATAATTTATGGGATGTGTGGTGACACATTACTATTTCTACAATCTATTTCTATATTTGCTACATATATGTTCACGGCTATATTAGGGCTATAAGTGGTCCGAAATAAACGTGCTTAGGCTAAATTTGAACTAAATTAGGCAGACCAAACAAAGCCCAAAGTCTATTTTTGGGCAAAATTAGGACTAAATCCGATGGACCAAACAACAACCAATTTTCAACGTCGATTTTTGGGCTAAAAGAAGTCCATGATGGGCTGACTTGATTTAGCCCCAAAAACGACATTCAGATGACGTCTGGTGCTGGGTGGGTAAAGGCCTTTCTCACACTGGTTAATGTTGAAGTTCATGAGTCCATCATCAGGAGAACAATGAACAAACATGGTGTGCATGGCAGGGTTACAAGGAGAAAGCCACGACTCTCCAAAAAACACTGCTGCCTGTCTGCAGTTTGATAAAGATCATGTGGACAAGTCAGAAGGCTATTGGAGAAATGTTTTGTGGACGGATGAGACTAAAATATAGCTTTTGGTTTAAATAAAAAGTGTTATGTTTGGAGAAAGAAAAACACTGCATTCCAGCATAAGAAGAACCTTATCCCATCTGTGAAACGTGGTGGTAGTATCATGGTTTGGTCCTGTTTTGCGGCAGTTTTGCTAAACTTTTGCTTTCTTGTGTTTAAGGGTTTTGTATTACAAGTTCATCACAGAGAGAGTCTTAGTGGGTGAGAATGTGTTTTGCAAAAAGAGTGCATGAGATCTGCAAACAGTAAACTGCCTAAACTTGTTTAAGGTTTTGCAAAAGAGTGATTTATTTGACAAATTGGTTTAGGCTATTGAGAATTTGGTTTAGAGAATGGGGTTTGGTGTTTTAACAAATGTAAAAAAACTGTAAAATCAATCAGAGAACTCAGTTTACAGTTTTTTTCAACTGCTTACACACATTCAAAATGTTGCTCCTCTTTTTCAAAACTTTACACACAAATCCAAGAATTGCACACACAAAATGCAAAATGTCTCACATCTCTTGCAAAATCATACACTGCATTCAAGGTATCACAAACACATCTCAAAAGCAAACATTTGTCTTACGTTGCAAACACCTTTGCCATGATTAGATGGTGTTAAGCAAAGCAATGAGTATTTGCACATGTGAGGAGTTAGTTTGAGGCACTGGTGAATTGGTGTGGCATTTTTAATGGTTGTGTTTTAAAAAGAAAATCTAGATACTTCCTGTTAGATTTTTGTGTGTTACATAGAGAATTGTGTGTTGTGTTTTGCAAAAAGTGTTTAATGAAATTGAAAACTGAGTCAAAGACCAAGAATTAGTGTATGTTTTTTCAGATTTGGTGTGTGGTTCTGGTGTTTGAGTGTCAGGTTTCAAAAATTGTGTGAAAGTAAAGATTTTGTGTGTAAGCAGTTGAAAAAAAACTGTAATTATTACACTGATCTGAAAATATTTCTGCCTATTAGCTTTAGCATTTAGCATTAGCTTTTATCTTTCACGTGATAGTGAACATCTGCTGTTCCTCAACATGCAATTTTCAGAAAGTGCAATTTAACTAACACTAATATGTAACACTAATTTGTAATTTATAGACTAGATGAGCCCCAGAGACGGCTCCCCAGTGAAGACCTCGCCACCTAGACGGCCATCGGCACACCATGGGAACCAGATGAGTCCTCTGCGTCTGGCCAGAGGAGAACTAGCCCCCCGACTGAGCCTGGTTTCTCACAAGGTTTTTACTCCATTCTGTCACCGATGGAGTTTTGGTTCCTTGCCGCTGTTGCCTCTGGCTTGCTTAGTTGGGGACACTTATTTTTCAAATGAAAATCGTATACTATTTGAACTGAACTGAGCTGGAGGATGACATCATTAAATTCAATGATGAACTGCCTTTAACTGAAAATTGAGTGTTTACTGTTGCCCTTTTGCATTATTGATGCACTATTTCCTATTTGATACTGTACAGGCGCTTTGTCACAATTCTGTGTTGTTAAAAGCGGTATATAAATAAAGGTGACTTGACTATAAACCTACCACTAAGGAACTGTATCTTGACTGGAAAAGAAGAATATAAAGTCATGGCCACCAAGAGGAAAGCTAATGGATACAATAGGATACAGTACAACTTAATCAGTCAACACCATCTCTGTTGTTCAGTTTAAAAGTGAATCACCACATATGCCACCATCAATGACTGAAATATCAGACATGAAAGTGATCTAATAATTGGCCTAATAGACAAACAACAGTTCTAAATTAAAGATATATAGTTGTTGTAAATAAACCTTGCAGAATCTCCAAAATAGTAACTATTTTACCAAAATAAGAAGGATCATAAAAAACTAGATAAAAAAAGTTTGTCAAGACAAACTTTGATTTGGACAAAGTTAACTTGTTTGAAAAAGTTTGAAAAGTTTAAAAAGTTCAAGAAGTTTTAAAAAGTTTTAAGTTTGGATGGTTTTCAATCTGAAATAATTTGAAGTTTAAAGTAGTTTTAAAAGGTTAAAGTTTGAATGCAGTCTGTCAGATAGATACATGTTAGTATGATTCTAACATTACCAACATTAACATTAGCAAGTTACTAGCATGTTGTTAGCATTATTCTGGCATGATTAGCAAGATACTAGCATGTTTCTAGCATGATTAGCAGGTTACTAGCATGTTGTTAGCATGATTCTAACATGATTAGCAAGTTACTAGCCTGTTTCTAGCATGTTGCTAGCATGTTTCTAACATGATTATCAAGTTACTAGCATGTTTCTAGCATGATTAGCAAGTTACTAACATGTTGTTACCATGATTATCAAGTTACTAGGATGTTGTTAGCATGATTCTAACATGATCAGCAAGTTACTAGCATGTTTCTAGCATGATTAGGAAGTTACTAGCATGTTGTTAGCATGATTAGCAAGTTACTACCATGTTTCTAGCATGATTAGCATATTACTAGTATGATGTTAACATGATTAGCAATTTACTAGCATGTTGTTAGCATGATAAGCAAGTTACTAACATTTTGTTAGCATGATTAGCAAGTTACTAGCATGTTTCTAGCATGATTAGCATGAGGCTAGTATGTTTCTAACATGATTAGCATAGTTGCTAGCATGTTTCTAACATGATCAGCATGTCGCTAGCATGTTTCTAGCATGACTAGCATGTTGCTAGCATGTTTCTAGCATGACTAGCATGTTGATAGCATGTTTCTAGCATGATTAGCATGTCACTAGCATGTTTTTAGCATGATTAGCATAGTTGCTAGCATGTTTCTAACATGATTAGCATGTCGCTAGCATGTTTCTAACATGATCAGCATGTCGCTAGCATGTTTCTAGCATGATTAGCATGAGGCTAGCATGTTTCTAGCATGATGAGGCTATGTTTCTAACATGATAGCATGTTTCTAGCATGATTCTAACATGATTAGCAAAGTTGTCTAGCATGTTTCTAAATGATTAGCATGTTGCTAGCATGTTTCTAGCATGATTAGCATGTCACTAGCATGTTTCTAGCATGATTAGCATGAGGCTAGCATGTTTCTAACATGATCAGCATGTCGCTAGCATGTTTCTAGCATGAATAGCATGTTGCTAGCATGTTTCTAGCATGATTAGCATGTTTCTAGCATGATTAGCATGTCAGCATGCATGTTTCTAGCATGATTAGCATGTCGCTAGCATGTTTCTAGCATGATTAGCATGTTGCTAGCATGTTTCTAGCATGATTAGCATGTCGCTAGCATGTTTCTAGCATGATTAGCATGTTGCTAGCATGTTTCTAGCATGATTAGCATGTCGCTAGCATGTTTCTAGCATGATTAGATGTTGCTAGATATGTTTCTAGATGATTAGATGATAGATAGATAGATAGATAGATAGATAGATAGATAGAGATAGATAGATAGATAGATAGATAGATAGATAGATAGATAGATAGATAGATAGATAGATAGATGAGTTTGAATGGATTAGAAATACAGTACATAGAAGGAAGTTTGATTGAGTCTCAAAGGATTCTGGGGATTTTGACAGTTGGGATTTGAAAAGTGCTGGCTCATTTGAACATTCCGTCAATGTAAGTCTATGGGATTTTTCCCAAATTTAATCGCCATTTTTAGGAAAATCGTAAGTCCGATCAGTTAGAAAAGATATAGCAACTAACTTCAGATCAGTCTGAAGATCTGGGCTGAGTTTGGAGTTTGTAGAGTTAAAGCCCTAGGACGAGTTAGAGTTGATAATTTTAGTCTCAGAAGAAGAATAATAATAATAAGATAAAAAAGTTTGGTTTCAAGACAAACTTTTGGCTTGAGTTTAAGAAAGTTTGAAAGCTTGAGAAAAGTTTGAAGTTTTTTAGTTTGAAAAGTTTGAAAAGTTTTTAAAGTTTGAAAAGTTTTTTCAGTTTGAAAAGTTTAAAAAGTTTAAAAAGTTTTAAGTTTTAAGTTTTTTGGTTTTCAGTTTGAAATTTTTAGAAGTTTTAAAGTTTGAAAGTCTAGATAGATAGATAGATAGATAGATAGATAGATAGATAGATAGATTAACATAGATAGATGTTTTAGATGATGATAAGATGATTAGCATGTTTTCAAGCAGATTTGCTAGATGTTTCTAACATGATTAAGATGTTGCTAGCATGTTTCTAGCATGATTAGCATGTTGCTAAGATGTTTAGCATGATTAAGCATGATTAATGTTGCTAGCATGTTTCTAACATGATTAGCAAGTTGCTAAAGATGTTTCTAACATGATTAGCATGTTGCTAAGCATGTTTCTAACATGATTAAGATGTTGTCTAAGATGTTTCTAACATGATTAGATGTTGCTAAGATGTTTAAGATGATTAAAGATGTCGCATGATGTTTCTAACATGATAGATGTTGCTAAGATGTTTCTAAGATGATTAGCATGTCGCTAAGATGTTTCTAACATGATTAAGATGTCGCTAAAGATGTTTTTAAATGATTAAGATGTTGCTAAGATGTTTCTAGCATGATTAAGATGTTGCTAAAGATGTTTCTAAAGATGATTAGCATGTTGCTAAGATGTTTCTAAAGATGATTAGCATGTTGCTAGCATGTTTCTAAGATGATTAAGATGTTAAAAGATGTTTCTAAAGATGATTAAGATGATGTTTCTAGCATGTTGCTAGCATGATGTTTCTAGCATGATTAGCATGTTGCTAGATGTTTCTAGCATGTTTCTAAAGATGATTAAAGATGTTTCTAGATGTGTTTCTAAGATGATTTCAAGATGTCGCTAATGATTTTAAAGATGATTAAGATGTTGCTAAAGATGTTTCTATGTCGATGTTTCTAAGATGATTAAACATGTTGCTAAGATGTTTCTAAAGATGATTAAGATGTTGCTAGATGTTTCTAAGATGATTAGATGTCATAAGATGTTTCTAAAGATGATTAAGATGTTGCTAAAGATGTTTCTAAGATGATTAAGATGTCGCTAAAGATGTTTCTAAAGATGATTAAGATGTCGCTAAAGATGTTTCTAGCATGATTAAGATGTTGCTAAGATGTTTCTAAATGATTAGCATGATGTCGCTAAGATGTTGAGCATGATTATGATAGAATGTTGCTAAGATGTTTCTAAAGATGATGAAAGATGTTGCTAAGATGTTTCTAAAGATGATTAAGAAATGTTGCTGATGTTTCTATGTTTCATGATTAAAGATGTTGCTAAAGATGTTTCTAAGATGATTAGATGTCGCTAGCATGTTTCTAGCATGATTATTAAGATGTCTAGCATGTTTCTAAGATGATTAAGATGTTGCTAGATGTTTCTAAGATGATTAAGATGATTGCTTAGCATGTTGTTTGAAGATGTTTTTAAGATGTTTCTAAAGATGTTTCTGTTTCTAGATGATGAAGAAGTTGCTAAAGATGTTTCTAAAGATGATTAGATGTTGTGATGATTAGATGTTTCTAGATGATTTCATGATGATTAGCATGTTGCAGATGTTTCTAAGATGATTAAGATGTTGCTAAAGATGTTTCTAAATGATGATTATGATGATGTTGAGATGATTCTAGCATGATTCTAGATTGATTGAAGATGTTTCTAAAGATGTTTCTAAAGATGATTAAGATGATTCTAAAGATGTTTCTAAAGATGATTAATGATGATGATGATGTTTCTATGTTTCTAGCATGATTAGAGATGTTTTCTAGATGATTAAGATGATTAGATGATTCTAATGATGATTGATAGATGTTGAGATGATGTTTCTAAATGATGATTAGCTAGATGTTGCTAAGATGTTTCTAAGATGATTAAAGATGTTGCTAAGATGTTTCTAGAATGATTAAGATGTTGTCATAAGATGTTTCAAGATGATGAAGATGAAAGAGTTGCTAAAGATGTTCTAAAGCATGATTAGATGTTGCTAGCATGTTTCTAGCATGATTAAGATGTAGCAAGATGTTTTTAAAGATGATTAAGATGTTGCTAAGATGTTTCTAGATGATGAAGATGTCGCTTTGATGTTTCTAAAGATGATTAGATGTTGCTAAAGATGTTTCTAAAGATGATTAAGATGTTTAGCAAGATGTTTCTAAAGATGATTAAGATGTTTCTAAGATGTTTCTAGCATGATTAAGATGTTTGCTAAAGATGTTTCTAAAGATGATTAGAGATGTTGCTAAGATGTTTCTAAGATGATTTCTATGATGATTAAGATGTTGTAAAGATGATTAAGATGATTGTTGATGATTTCTGTTTCTAGATGATTAAGATGTTGCTAAGATGTTTCTAACATGATTAGATGTTTGTAGCATGATTTCTAAGATGATTAGCATGATGTTGCTAGATGTTTTTAAAGATGATTAAGATGTCAGCTAAAGATGTTTCTAAAGATGATTAGCATGTTGTTGCTAAGATGTTTCTAGCATGATAGATGTTGCTAGCATGATTTTAAAGATGATTAGCATGTTGCTAAGATGTTTCTAAAGATGATTATTATGTCGCTAAGATGTTTTTCTAAGATGATTAAGATGTTGCTAAGATGTTTCTAAATGATGATTATGATTAGAATGTTGCTAAAGATGTTTCTAAAGATGATTAAAGATGTTGCTAAGATGTTTCTAGCATGATTAGATGTTAAGATGTTGATTAGCATGATCATGATGTAAAGATGATTAAGATTAGTTGCTAAGATGTTTCTAGCATGATTAGCATGATGATGTTTCTAAGATGTTTCTAAGATGATTGATGTTGCTAGATGTTTCTAAAGATGATTAAGAAATGTTGCTAAGATGATTTTCTAGCATGATTAAAGATGTTGCTAAGATGTTTCTAAAGATGATTTCTAGAAGTTGCTAAGATGTTTCTAAAGATGATTAGCATGTCGCTAGATGTTTCTAAAGATGATTAAGATGTTGCTAAAGATGTTTCTAAAGATGATTAAGATGTTGCTAAGATGTTTCTAAAGATGATTAAGATGTTGCTAAAGATGATTTCTAAATGATGATTAAGATGTTTCTAAATGTTGATTAAAGATGTTTCTAAAGATGATTCAGAAGATGTTGCTAAGATGTTTCTAAAGATGATTGTTTCTAAGATGATTAGCATGTTGCTAGCAGATGTTTCTAAAGATGATTAAGATGTTGCTAAGATGTTTCTAAGATGATTAAGATGTTTGATGATGTTGATGTTTAGATGATTAAGATGTTTCTAAGATGTTAAGATGTTTCTAAATGATTAAGATGTTGCTAAGATGTTTCTAAGATGATTAGCATGTTGCTAAGATGTTTCTAAGATGATTAAGATGTTGCTAGCATGATGATTCTAAAGATGATTAAGCATGTTGCTAAGATGTTTCTAAGATGATTAAGAAGTTGTTTCTAAAGATGTTTCTAAAGATGATTAAAGATGTTTCTAAGATGTTTCTAAAGATGATTAAGATGTTTGCTAAGATGTTTTTCTAAAGATGATTAAAGATGTTGCTGAAGATGTTTCTAAGATGATTAAGATGTCGTGCTAAAGATGTTTCTAAAGATGATTAGATGTCTAAGATGATTCTAAGATGATGATAGATGCTAAGATGATGTTTCTAGAGATGATTAAAGATGTCGCTAGATGATGTTTCTAAAGATGATTAAGATGTTGCTAAGATGTTTCTAAAGATGATTAAGATGTTGCTAAGATGTTTCTAAAGATGATTAAGATGTTGCTGATTGATAGATGATGTTTAGCATGATTAGCATGTTGCTGCATGTTTCTAAAGATGATTAGCATGTTGATGAAGATGTTTCTAAAGATGATTAAGATGTCGATTAAGATGTTTCTAAGATGATTAAAGATGTTTGCTAAAGATGTTTCTAGATGTTTCTAGATGATTAAGATGTTGCTAAGATGTTTCTAAAGATGATTATGAGATGTTGCTAGCATGATTTTCTAGCATGATTAAGATGTTGCTAAAGATGTTTCTAAATGATTAAGCATGTTGCTAAGATGTTTCTAAAGATGATTGATGATGTTTCTGTTGATTAAGATGTTTCTAAAGATGATTAAGATGTTGCTGAAGATGTTTCTAAGATGATTAAGATGTTGC
The DNA here is from genome assembly GCF_022985175.1 of Labeo rohita. Classification (NCBI taxonomy): domain Eukaryota; kingdom Metazoa; phylum Chordata; class Actinopteri; order Cypriniformes; family Cyprinidae; genus Labeo; species Labeo rohita. The sequence goes on from NW_026128869.1 coordinate 22,474, forward strand.
TAAGATGTTTCTAAAGATGATTAAAGATGTTGATTAAGATGTTTCTAGATGTTTCTAAATGTTGATTAGCATGTTGCTAGCAAGATGTTTCTTCAAAGATGATTAAGATGTTGCTAAGATGTTTCTATGATTGATTAGCATGTCGCTAGCATGATGTTTCTTCTATGATGAAGATGTTTCTAGATGATTAAGATGTCAAAGAAGATGATTCTAGAAGATGATTAAGATGTGTTTGCTAAAGATGTTTCTAAAGATGATTAAGATGTTTATAAAGATGTTTCTAAAGATGATTAGCATGTTGCTAAGATGTTTCTAAAGATGATTAAGCATGTCGCTAGATGATGTTTCTAAGATGATTAAGATGTCATGCTAGCATGTTTCTAAGATGATTAGAAAATGTTGCTAAGATGTTTCTAGAGATGATTAAGATGTTGCTAAAGATGTTTCAAAGATGATTAGCAAGATGTCATGCTAGATGTTTCTAAAGATGATTAGCATGTTGCTAGCATGTTTCTAGCATGATTAGCATGTTGCTAGCATGTTTCTAAGATGATTAGCAAAGATGTCGCTAAGATGTTTCTAAATGATTAGAAAGTTGTCGCTAGCATGTTTCTAACATGATGATTAAGAATGTTGCTAAAGATGTTTCTAAAGATGATTAAAGATGTCGCTAAAGATGTTTCTAGCATGATTAAGAATGTCGCTAAGATTTCTAGCATGATGATTAAGATGTCGCTAAATGTTTCTTTCTAGCATGATGATTAGATGTTGATAAGATGTTTCTAAATGATGATTAAGAAGATGCTGATTGATATGTTTCTAAAGATGATTAGATGATGATGTTGCTAATGATGTTTCTAGATGATTAGATATGTCGCTAAGATGTTTCTAGCATGATTATAGATGTTGCTAGATGTTTTTTAGATATGATTAGATGTCAGAGATGTTTCTAGCATGATTAGCAGATGTTGATAGATGTTAGATATGATTGATAGATAGATAGATAGATGTTTCTAAAGATGATTAGATAGATGTTTTTATGATGTTTAGATGATTAGATGTTGATAGATAGATGTTTAGATAGATGATTATAGATGATAGATAGATGATTCTAGATAGATGATAGATAGATGATAGATAGATAGATAGATATGATTAGATAGATAGATAGATAGATAGATGATAGATAGATAGATAGATAGATAGATAGATAGATGAGATAGATGAATTGATGAGTTGAATGGATTAGAAATACAGTACATAGAAGGAAGTTTGATTGAGTCTCAAAGGATTCTGGGGATTTTGACAGTTGAAATTTGAAAAGTGCTGGCTCATTTGAACATTCCGTCAATGTAAGTCTATGGGATTTTTCCCAGTTTTAAACGTCATTTTTAGGAAAACCGTAAGTCCGATCAGTTAGAAAAGATATAGCACACCCGGCTTCAGATCAGTCTGAAGATCTGGGCTGAGTTTGGAGTTTGTAGAGTTAAAGCTCTAGGAGGAGTTAGAGTTGATAATTTTAGTCTCAGAAGAATAATAATAATAACTAGATAAAAAAAAAAGTACAAACTTTAAAGTTGGCTTGAGAAAGTTGGATGAAAAGTTTGAAAAGTTAGAATGATTAAAAAGTTTTAAAAAAGTTTAAGAAAGTTTGTTTTTAGAAAGATTTTAAAATGATAGATGTTGCTAAAGATGTTTCTAATGAACATGATTAGCATGGTTGCTAGCATGTTGCTAGCATGATTAAGATGTTGCTAGCATGTTGTTAGCAAGATGATGCTAAGCATGTGCTTGTTTCTAAAGATGATTGGTTGCTAAGATGTTGCTATGCTGTTGCTAAACATGATTAAACATGTTAGATAACATGTTTCTAACATGATTAAGAATGCTAGCATGTTGCTAACATGATTTGCTAAACATGCTAGAAACATGCTAAAGATGTTAATCATGCTAAGATGATGCTAAGATGTCATAAGATGTTTCTAGCAAACATGCTAGTAACTTGCTAATCATGTTTCTAGCATGATAGCAACATGCTATAACTTTCTAATAATGTTAAATGTTTGACTATCTTTCTGTCGAAACATGATCTAGAAATACTATCTATCTATGTCTATCTGATGATTACATTCAAATGTTTAAAACTTGATTAATATTTCAGACTGAAAATGTTTCCAAACTTAAAACTTCTTAAACTTCTTAAACTGTTTAAACTTTTGAAACTTTTAACATGTTCAAAACTTTTTCAAACTTTTTAAACTTTTCAAACTTTTTAAACTTTTTCAAACTTTCTGGTCCGGTTTCTAAGCCAACTTAAAGTTTGATCTTGACTTTGTTTTTTTCTATTGTTTCTTTATGATTAGAAATGTTTGAAAGATGTTTCTAACATGATTAAAAGATGTCTAACATGTTTCTAACATGATATTATTATTATTATTATGTTTCTGAGATGATAAAATTATCAACTCTATGTCCTCCTAGAGCTTTAACTCTACAAACTCCAAACTCAGCCCAGATCTTCAGACTGATCTGAAGTGTTGCTGCTATATCTTTTCTAACTGATTGGACTTACGGTTTTCCTAAAAATGACATTTAAAACTGGGAAAATGTTTCCATATGATTACATTGACGGAATGTTCAAATGAGCCAACACTTTTCAAATTTCAACTGTCAAAACTCCCAGAATCCTTTGAGCCTCAATCAAACTTCCCTTCTATGTACTGTATTTCTAATCCATTTAAACTCATTCAAACATGTTCATGATTATCTAAGCTATGATATCTATGCTATGTTTTCTAGCATGATTAGAAACATGCTAGCATGTTTCTAATCATGATTAAACATGTAGCTAACATGTTTCTAAATGATAAAAAAATGTTAGCAAGCATGTTTCTAATCATGATTAGAAACATCAGCTTCAAGATGTTTCTAATCATGATTAAATATGTTGCTAAGATGTTTCTAGCATGATTAGAAATGTCGCTAACATGTTTCTAGATGATTGATTAGAAACATGCTAGCATGTTTCTAGCTGATTAATCATGATTAAACATGTTTCTAGTGAAGATGTTTCTAGCATGATTTCAAAGATGATTAACATGTGCTTCATGTTTCAAGATGATTAGAATGTTAGCAACATGTTTCTAGATGATTGCTAGAAACATGCTAAAGATGTTTCTAAAGATGATTAATCATGTTAGATGTTGCTAAGATGTTTCTAAATGATTTCTAAACATGTTAACATGATGTGCTAATCATGTTTCTAACATGATTAGCATGTTGCTAGAATGTTGCTAGAAAACATGTTTGCTAATCATGATTAGAATGTTGCTAAGATGTTTCTAGCATGATTAAACATGCTAGCAAGTTGCTAATCATGTTTCTAACATGATTAGCAACATTGCTAAGATGTTTCTAAAGATGATTAGCATGTCGCTAAAGATGTTTCTAAAAAGATGATTAGCAAAGTTGCTAACATGTTTCTAAGATGATTAAACATGTTGCTAAAGATGTTTCTAAGATGATTAGCAAGTTGCTAAAGATGTTTCTAACATGATTAGCAACCTTGCTAAAGATGTTTCTAAAGATGATTAGCATGTTGCTAAGATGTTTCTAAAGATGATTAAGCAAGTTGCTAGCAAGATGTTTCTAGCATGATTAAGATGTCGCTAACATGTTTCTAATGATGATGATGAGCAAGATGTTTCAACCGCATAGATGTTTCTCTAAGATGATTAGAAAGTTACCTAGATGTTTCTAGCATGATTAAGCATGTTGCTAAAGATGTTTCTAGCATGATGATTAGCAAACCCTGCAAACATGTTTCTAGATGATTAGCAAGTTGCTTAGCATGTTTCTAAAGATGATTAGCAGAAGTCGCAAGCATGTTTCTAAGATGATTGAAGATGTTGCTAGCATGTTTCTGAGATGATTAGAATGCATGTTGCTAGATGTTTCTAAAGATGATTAGCATGTTGCTAAGATGTTTCTAAAGATGATTAAGAAAGTTGCTAAGATGTTTCTAGCATGATTAAGCATGTTGCTAAGATGTTTCTAGCATGATTTAAGAAAGTTGCTAAAGATGTTTCTAAAGATGATTAATGAAAAGCATGTTTCTAGCAAGATGTTTCTAGCATGATTAGCATGTTAGCAAAGTTGCTAAGATGTTTCTAAAGATGATTAGCATGTTGCTAAAGCATGTTTCTAGCATGATTAAGAAAGTTGCTAGATGTTTCTAAGATGATTAAAGATGTCGCTAAGATGTTTCTAGCATGATTAAAGCATGTCACTAGATGTTTCTAAGATGATTAAAGAAGTTGCTAAGATGTTTCTAACATGATTAGCATGTCGCTAAAGATGTTTCTAGCATGATTAGCATGTTGTCTGCTAGCATGTTTCTAGCATGATTAAGATGTCGCTAAAGATGTTTCTAAAGATGATTAAGAAAGTTGCTAAAGATGTTTCTAGCATGATTAGCATGTTGCTAAGATGTTTCTAGCATGATTAGCATGTCGCTAGCATGTTTCTAAGATGATTAGCAAAGTTGCTAAGATGTTTCTAGATGATTAGCAATGTTGCTAAGATGTTTCTAGCATGATTAGATGTCGCTAAGATGTTTCTAGCATGATTAGCATGTCGCTAAGATGTTTCTAAAGATGATTAAGATGTTGCTAGATGTTTCTAAGATGATTAGAATGTTGCTAGATGTTTCTAAAGATGATTAAGATTAAAGTTGCTAAGATG
>NW_026128869.1:27716-97874 GCF_022985175.1 Labeo rohita
TGTTAGAAACATCTTTAGCGACATCTTCTATCATCATCTTCTAGAAACATCTTAGCGACATCTTCTAATCATGTTAGAAAACATGCTAGCGACATCTATCATGCTAGTCATGTTAGAAACATCTTTAGCGACATCTTAATCATGTTAGAAACATCTTTGCGACATCTTAATCATGCTAGAAACATCTTAGCAACATCTCTTAATCATGTTGTTAGAAACATCTTTAGCAACATTAATCATCTTAAAACATCTTAGAAACATCTTCATGCTAGAAACATGCTTGACATCTTAATCATCTTAGAAACATCTTAGCGACATGCTAATCATGTTAGAAACATGCTAGCAACATGCTAATCATGTTAGAAACATCTTAGCAACATGCTAATCATGCTAGAAACATCTTAGCACATCTTAATCATCTTAGAAACATCTTAGCGACATCTTAATCATCTTTAGAAACATCTTTAGCGACATCTTGCTAATCATCTTTAGAAAACATCTTTAGCGACATCTTAATCATCTTTAGAAACATCTTGCTAGCGACATCTTCATGTCATCTTAGAAACATCTTAGCGACATGCTAATCATGCTAGAAACATCTTGGCGACATCTTAAATCATGTTAGAAACATCTTAGCAACATCTTAATCATCTTTAGAAACATCTTGTTAGCGACATCTTAATCATGTTAGAAACATCTTTAGCGACATCTTGCTTAGAAACATCTTGTCATCTTAATCATGTTTTAGAACATCTTGCGACATCTTAATCATGTTAGAAACATCTTAGCGACATCTTAATCATGTTAGAAACATCTTTAGCAACATCTTAATCATGTTAGAAACATCTTAGCACATCTTTAATCATGTTAGAAACATCTTAGCAACATTGCTTAATCATCTTAGAAACATCTTTAGCGACATCTTAATCATCTTAGAAACATGCTCTTAGCAATCATCTTCATGTTAGAAACATCTTTAGCAACATCATGCTATCATGTAGAAAACATCTTAGCGACATGCTTAATCATGCTAGAAACATCTTAGCAACATGCTAATCATGCTTAGAAACATCTTGCAACATCTTAATCATGCTAGAAACATCTTTAGCGACATGCTAATCATGCTAGAAACATCTTTAGCGACATGCTAATCATGTTAGAAACATCTTAGCAACATCTTAATCATCATTTCATGAAACATCTTTATGCTAATCATGCTAGAAACATCTTTGACATCTTAATCATGCTAGAAACATCTTGCTGACATCATGCTAATCATGTTAGAAACATCTTAGCGACATGCTAATCATGTTAGAAACATCTAGCGACATGCTAATCATGCTAGAAACATGCTAGCGACATGCTAATCATGCTTTAGAAACATCTTTAGCAACATCTAATCATGTTAATCATGCTAGAAACATCATGCTAGCAACATCTTAATCATCATGCTAGAAACATCTTAGCGACATGCTAATCATGTTAGAAACATCTTAGCGACATGCTAATCATGTTAGAAACATCTTTAGCATGCTGCTAATCATGCTAGAAACATGCTAGTCATGCTAATCATGCTTAAACATCTTGCTTCATGCATGCTAATCATGCTTAGAAACATGCTTAGCAACATCATCATCTTAGAAACATCTTAGCAACATCTTAATCATGTTAGAAACATCTTAGCAACATTGCTAATCATGTTAGAAACATGCTTGCTGACATCATGCTTTGCTAATCATGCTAGAAACATGCTAGCAACATGCTAATCATGTTAGAAACATGCTAGCATGCATGTTAATCATGTTAGAAACATCTTGCAACATGCTAATCATGTTAGAAACATCATGCTAGCAACATGCTAATCATGCTAGAAACATCTTAGCAACATGCTAATCATGTTAGAAACATGCTAGCAACATTGCTAATCATGTTAGAAACATCTTAGCAACATTGCTAATCATGTTAGAAACATGCTAGCGACATGCTAATCATGCTAGAAACATGCTAGCAACATGCTGCTAATCATGCTAGAAACATGCTAGAACATCTTAATCATGCTAGAAACATCTTTAGCAACATGCTAAATCATCTTAGAAACATGCTAGCAACATGCTAATCATCTTAGATCATATCAACTATCTGCTAGACTCATCTTCTAATCATGCTAAAACATACTTCAATCATTTCAACATCTTGGTTTCAAATGCTAAAACATCTTAAACATTTAAAACATGCTTAAAAACATGCTAGCAACATTTTAAATCATGTTAAAACATTTCAAACTTTTCAAACTTTTTAAACATTTTCAAACTTTTCTTCAAACTTTTAAACTCATGCTTCTGAAACATCTTTCTTCAAGCCAACTTAAAGTTTGTCTTTGAAAAATCATTTTTATCTAGTTATTATTATTCTTCTTCTGAGACTAAAATTATCAACTCTAACTCGTCCTAGGGCTTTTTAACTCTACAAACTCATGCTAACTCAGCCCAGATCTTCAGACATGATCTGAAGTTAGTTGCTATATCTTTTCTAACTGATCGGACTTACGATTTTCCTAAAAATGGCGATTAAATTTGGGAAAAATCCCATAGACTTACATTGACGGAATGTTCAAATGAGCCAGCACTTTTCAAATCCCAACTGTCAAAATCCCCAGAATCCTTTGAGACTCAATCAAACTTCCTTCTATGTACTGTATTTCTAATCCATTCAAACTCATTCAAACTCATCTATCTATCTATCTATCTATCTATCTATCTATCTATCTATCTATCATCTATCTATCTATCTATCTATCTATCTATCTATCTATCTATCTATCTAACCCTATCTATCTATCATCTAACTCTATCTATCTATCTATCTATCTATCTATCTATCTATCTATCTATCTATCTATCTATCTATCTATCTAAACTCTCTATCTATCTTATCTATCTATCTATCTAAACATCTATCTATCATCTATGCTATCATCTTAGAAACATCTATCTATCTATCTATCATCTATCTATCATCTATCTATCTCTCATCATCTATCTAACATCATCTATCTATCTATCTATCTATCTATCTCTAACTATCTATCTATCTATCTATCTATCTAACTCTATCTATCTATCTTTCTATCTGTCTATCTTATCTATCTAGAAAAATGCTAGCGACATGCTAATCATGTTAGAAACATGGTAGCAACATGCTAGTCATGCTAGAAACATGCTAGCGACATGCTAGTCATGCTAGAAACATGCTAGCAACTTTGCTAATCATGCTAAAAACATGCTAGTGACATGCTAATCATGCTAGAAACATGCTAGAAACATCTTAATCATGCTAGAAACATGCATGCTATGCATGCTAAAAATGCTAGAAACATGACACATGCTATCTATCATGTTAGAAACATGCTAGCAACATGCTAATCATGCTAGAAACATGCTAGCAACATGCTAATCATGCTAGAAACATGCTAGCGACATGCTTGCTAGAAACATGCTATGCTAATCATGTTAGAAACATGCTAGCAACATGCTAATCATGCTAGAAACATGCTTTAGCAACATGCTGCTAATCATGCTAGAAACATGCTAGCAACATGCTAATCATGCTAGAAACATGCTAGCAACATGCTAATCATGCTAGAAACATGCTAGCAACATGCTAAATCATGCTAGAAACATGCTAGCAACATGCTAGTGAAATGTTAGAAATCATGTTAGAAACATGCTAGAAACATGCTAGCAACATGCTAATCATGTTAGAAACATGCTAGCAACATGCTAATCATGCTAGAAACATGCTAGCAACATGCTAATCATGCTAGAAACATGCTAGCGACATGCTAATCATGTTAGAAACATGTTAGCGACATGCTAATCATGTTAGAAACATGCTAGCAACTTTGCTAATCATGCTAGAAACATGCTAGCAACATGCTAATCATGCTAGAAACATGCTAGCAACATGCTAATCATGCTAGAAACATCTTAGCAACATGCTAATCATGTTAGAAACATGCTAGCAACATGCTAATCATGTTAAAACATGAAACATGCTAGCTAGAAACATGCTAACATCATCATGCTATAAACATGCTAACGACATGCTGATCATGTTAGAAACATGCTAGCCTCATGCTAATCATGCTAGAAACATGCTAGTCATGCTAGAAACATGCTAGCGACATGCTGATCATGTTAGAAACATGCTAGCTGACATGCTAGAAACATGCTAGAAACATGCTAATCATGCTAGACATGCTAGTCATGCTAGAAACATGCTAGCGACATGCTATCATGTTAGAAACATGCTAGCAACATGCTAATCATGTTAGAAACATGCTTAACATGCGACATCATGCTAATCATGCTAAAAACATGCTAGTGACATGCTAATCATGCTAGAAACATGCTATCAACATGCTAGTCATGCTAGAAACATGCTAGCAACATGCTAGTCATGCTAGAAACATGCTAGCGACATGCTGATCATGTTAGAAACATGCTAGCATCATGCTAATCATGCTAGAAACATGCTAGCTAATCACATGCATGCTAATCATGCTAGAAACATGCTAGCGACATGCTAATCATGCTAGAAACATGCTAGCGACATGCTAATCATGCTAGAAACATGCTAGCGACATGCTAGTCATGCTAGAAACATGCTAGCGACATGCTAATCATGTTAGAAACATGCTAGCAACATGCTAATCATGTTAGAAACATGCTAGCAACATGCTAATCATGCTAGAAACATGCTAGCGACATGCTAATCATGCTAGAAACATGCTAGCGACATGCTGATCATGCTAGAAACATGCTAGCAACATGCTAGTCATGCTAGAAACATGCTAGCAACATGCTAGTCATGCTAGAAACATGCTAGCGACATGCTGATCATGTTAGAAACATGCTAGCAACTTTGCTAATCATGTTAGAAACATGCTAGCCTCATGCTAATCATGCTAGAAACATGCTAGCGACATGCTAGTCATGCTAGAAACATGCTAGCGACATGCTGATCATGTTAGAAACATGCTAGCGACATGCTAGTCATGCTAGAAACATGCTAACGACATGCTGATCATGTTAGAAACATGCTAGCAACTTTGCTAATCATGTTAGAAACATGCTAGCGACATGCTAATCATGTTAGAAACATGCTAACGACATGCTAGTCATGCTAGAAACATGTTAGCAAACATGCTAGCAACATGCTAATCATGCTAGAAACATGCTAGCGACATGCTAATCATGCTAGAAACATGCTAGCGACATGCTACCGACATTAATCATGTTGGAAACATGCTAGCGACATACTAATCATGTTAGAAACATGCTAGCAACTTTGCTAATCATGCTAGAAACATGCTAGCAACATGCTAATCATGTTAGAATTATGCTAAAGACATGCTAGTCATGTTAGAAACATGCTAGCAACTTTGCTAATCATGCTAGTCATTGCTAACCCCCCATGCATCTTTCTGTCGATTGATAATCTGACCAATACTATCTATCTGTCTATCTATCTATCTATCTGACATTCAAACTTTAAAACTTCTAAATATTTCAGACTGAAAACCATCCAAACTTGAAACTTCTTAAACTATTTAAACTTTTGAAACTTCTTAACTTTTCAAACTTTTTAAACTTTTTAAACTTTTTCAAACTTTCTGGTCCGGCTTTCTCAAGCCAACTTAAAGTTTGTCGTGTATCTTCTATTGTCTCACCAGATGGGAGACTCAGAACGAAGGTGATCTGTTAGTGTCTTTCCCCTACAGGACCAGGAGTGTCTTTTGGAAGGGTACCTTTATACCTTTCCGATGAGGAGGAGACTGAAATTTGGTGCTTCTCCATTTCCATGCTGTGATTGTTTGAATCTATCTGAGCGGGGGACACGGTGTGGCCCACCCTTCCATCTTCCTATTGAAATTATTTGCATAGTCCAAACACAAAGCTAGAAAAGTGTCACTAAAGTTTTACTGGTGCATTTCTCACTTTCCAAACCACAACCAGAATATATTTGGCAATGTAACAAACACATTAAGTCCAAACAAAAAATTGAACTGTCATGCATGCATTCATTTGTTCATTAACAGCTGAGTTTGTGTAAGTTGTTGCACTACACATTGCTGTCACTAAGAATACTTATTTCTCTGAATAAGTATAAGATGTGTGTGTTGTAGTGTGGATCAGTTTTAAGTTTTAAAAACATAGTTATGAATGGATTTCGATGGATCTCTGTGATTTCTCTTTGTTTCAACCACTGCTGCTGCATCTGGAGGTCCTAAGGACTTTTATGGTGGTCTTGCTGGCCAAACCTTATTAATCAAGATGGTGCCAGTGTTGGTTTGCCGTCTCCTGTGCTCTCTGCCTCTGGCATTTGTTTTTCTTTTATTAATTTCGCTTTAAATTACAAACTGTAAGTCTACCCTGGTTTATGACCGCATGACACTGCTTAACATCTACAGTGTGGTTGTTGATTTTACCAAAAGTGATATTAGTGGACCTAGCCTATCCCCCCCACCATTTTCAGTCCATCTCCCTGCGCACCTGTGTAGGCATCCTATGGATTTACCTAGAAGAGGCGCGACAAACGGGGAGGCCTCGCTGCTCAACTGAAAACGGGGTCAGCACACGAGAATGTGTATCATCGTGACCACGGTGGTGGAGTAATTATCCGTAATCTCCAATCACTGTGCCATGCAACACAGCCGGAAAGTGACTCATCCTTACTGAAGATGGCTCTCATCAACGCACATTCTCTGGTAATTAAAACCTTTATTTTGTGGCTGTGTAAATGTGTGTACTATTAAAGAAACTCAAACACTGCCAAGTATCTAAACTAGGGGTTCTTTATTTCTGACTGCATACATAGAAGATGCAGCATTAATACTCCAGGTTTCCAATAGTGGGGGCTCATGCCGATGAAATTTATACAGAGAAGAGATAACCACAACCAAAAGCACGCTTCCCTATAAGTATAAAGAAACAATCCAAAATTATAGGCACTTCAAGTAATTCTTATAGTGACAGAAATCACTTCAGGCCAGTTTAGCCAATCCCCCTTCTCACAAGGATGTCCACACAGTTCTGACAGCAACAACAAAAAAAGAATAAATTAAGAAATAAATTAAAGTACATTAAACTTGGTGTGAGCACTTAACCCCCTGATAAACAACAGTAGTGGCTTATGATGCTTTTGCGTGATGCGTTGTACTGCATTAGAAACTTGCACAGCTGTCACCTCACGTGCACCCTCACGTGCCTTCAATCTCCCCTCTAAGATCATTTTATTAACCCTCTGGGGTCTGAGGGTGTTTTGGGGCCCTGGAGAAGTTTTGACATGCCCTGACATTTGTACTTTTTCAGTATCTTAAAAACATAATGGCTTAAGTCTAATTACATTGTAATCATCACAAACTGGGCTACAATAATATGTAAGCAACATGAATGTACATGTTTGTGTTTTTGAAAAAACAAAGTTTTTGTGTGGTTAGTGAAAATCCAATTTTTTTTAAGTCACTGAAATAAGACCAAGAAACACATACAGAACATTTGTTCACAAGACTTTTGAGAACTGGATGTGGTAGACTAGAGTTCCCTTTCAGTCGTACTCTACGACGTTACGTCATAACTGACATATTTGGGGGTTTCCCTTGGGGGCCCAATAACCTCTGAGCTATTTGGAAAAAGCCAATGAAAATTGGCTAGTGGAATTTGCATGCCAAGCCACTCATTCGTGCATCCACTCATTCAGATTTTTGCTTCAGAGACGATCGCTGTGTGAGCTGCTTCTGCAAGAAGGAAGAAGATACCTTCATCGCTGCGGGAGTTTCTCAAGCTTTGTGGAACATCCTTTCTTTGCATTCCAGCGGAGAGATCGCCCTTCTGCGCTCAGATGAGTGTGGCAGTTCTCCCCTGGGCGATCCAGCCTAAAAGAGCAAATTCCTACAGCATATGCGGTCGTTGAGAGTGTCTTTTTCAAGACGCATCTCCAATCATGTGCTTTTAGGAAGCAATAGTTTCCTTACTTCCTCACGACGGTCACACAATTGCTGTCTCACAGGTCTGGGATGTAAACAATGCATGTTGAGATGGCGTTTGTGGATGGGTTATGCCCGCGCTGCGTGGGCAGACCCATTATTGCGCTTGTTCATAGCTTACAATTAATATGTGGGCTGCCTTTGCGCTCTACCCTTTCCGGTTTCGCGGGTCGCTAACTCCCGAGGCTGCATTGGCTAGAAGCATGGGAGACCTGAGGATTGCAGTCCAGATTGCTACGTCGGGTGAGCCCCTGCGGAGGTCCGACTCCTCTTAGCATATTACTGTCGAGTTTCTGAATGCCGATGCCGGTTCGTCCTACCACGAGCCCTGCGTCTCATTTAGTGCTTGTGAGGAGGTTAAGAATGTCTATCGCCACATCAGCGGAGAGGCTATCATCTTCTGACCCCAAGGATTCTGCTGAGTGGCCGCCTGTTGTGGTGGCTGTGTGGCCGGAGTCTCAGGCAAAGTTGACGGCCATGTTCCTCCGGGCAGCCGAGACAACCAGGCTGGAGGTTGGGTTCCCGCCTTCCCTGGCTGTTCGCGGTCTGACGATTGGTTTCTAGCGACGGACGCGGCTCTTGCTGCACCCTCTCTGGTACCTTTCCTCCCGGAGGTTCATGAAGAGCTTAAATACATGTTAGTCTCTTTCCCCGCACTCTCCTCATGGGTGGAGGTGGCCTGGAACACGTTGACGCCCTCTGGTGGAGTGTGTGATTTGCGAGCATAAGTGCACCGCAAACGCCACCACCTGGTGGGGGCTGTCCGTGTTTCCCTCCAAGCTTGTAAGCGTTGCCAGCCCTGGTTGTAAAACAGGGCTCACAGCGCTGCAGGCCATGCCACCACCGCCCTGCACACCATGGCCCTCCTGCATTATATAGGCTATGATTTCGATATGCACGAGGATAGTTCTGACTCGAAGTTGATGCAGGAACTGCATACGGTGATTGAAAGGTCTCTGTGCAGTCCCTCGTTCAGGTGATGTCCATCTTAGTGCCCTAAAAAAAAAATTCTGGCTGAACCTGGTGAGATGTACAGCACAGACAAAGCTCGCTTTCTTGGTGTTTCATCTCTCAGGCCAGCCTTTTCGGCGACACTGTTCAAGACTTGGCCCAGCGGTCCTGGGCAGTTCATACGCAGATAAGAGTGCCCATGGAAGGGCCGCGTTTTTTGTCTGCCATCGCCGAAGGTGCCTCCCGGTGGTCCCAACAGGACTTGCTCTGCTCCTCTTCAGGGGCGTTGAGCTGACCACACCTAAGGGGTGGCGGTCTGCCATCGGACAGAAGAGGCAGACAGAGCGACAAGGAGAGAGGCAGAGAGTTCATTGGCGGCCTTCGTGGCCGCGACAGGGGGAGTTCGGAGTCCAAACATGGCCTGAAAGATCTGCAACCAGCACTGCCACCTCTGGGGGCACTGGCGCAGACTCACGGTCAGACGAGGCCTCAGAAGCAGACTTGCGAACTGATGAGACCTCTGGAGCAGACTTGTGAGCAGACAAGACCTCTGGAGCAGACTTGTGAACAGACGAGACCTCTCCAGCACGCTGGCCATGATGATAGGCCGTGACCTTGGGGTGTCAGACGAGATGAGACGAGGCTCTGGGAGGTCAGACGAGACGTGATGAGGCTCTGGGTGGTCAGACGAGATGTGACGAGGCTCTAGGAGGTCAGACGAGATGTGACTTGACTCTGGGCGACCAGCCGAGACGTGACTTGACTCAGGAACAACAGCAGTAACTTGACTTGGCTCGAGAAGAACAGCAGTGACTTGACTTGGTTCATGAAGAACTGCTGTGACTTGACTTGGCTCATGGAGATTAACTGTGACTTGACTTGGCTCATGGAGATCAGTAGTGGCTTGACTTGGCTTGTGAAGATCAGCTGTAACTTGACTGGACTTGGGAAACACAGCTGTAACTTGACTAGATTCGGGATACACAGCTGTAACTTGACTGGACTCGGGAAACGCAGCTGTAACTTGACTGGACTCGGGAAACGCAGCTGTAACTTCACTGGACTCGGGAAACACAGCTGTAACTTGACTGGACTCAGGAAACGCAGCTGTAACTTGGTTTGACTCGGGAAACACAGCTGTAACTTGACTGGACTCGGAAACAACTTGACTGGGCTTGGGAACAACAGCTGTAACTTGACGACGCAGGAACAACAGCTTTGACTTGACTTGACTCTGGAATGGCAGCAGTGACACGACGGAGCTTTGTTTTCACCGCCATTTTGTGAACAGGCTCCGCTGTCGCCGCCATTACATGAGGGCGCTCTGGCGCGGCCGCCATCTTGAGAACGGGCTCCGTCGTAGCCGCCATTGCGAGAGCGTGCTCCGGTGCAGCCGCCATTTCACGAGCGGGTTGCGCGGCCAGCATTACTGCAATGTCGCGTTCCTCATCTGCGACACCCACAGTAAAAGATGAGCCCATAGTCCATAGTCCATAAATTGAGCGAGTGATGAACGCGGACCCTCGAGTCTCAGTTTAGAGCTCAGAGGCTGGTTCACGCCGTCACAAAAAATTTCAATTAAAATATAGTCCAGGAGGTCTGAATGGTTCGCTATAGCCAGAAACTCACAGACATGTTGTTCAAGTGTTCGTGGGCCTTGTTTTAATCAGAATAATATTTTCGTAGTGTCCATACCTGTACTGTGTCCGTGGGTAAAGCTACTGGATCCTGTTGTGACCGAGTATTCTGTAACGTGTGAAGGGAGACGAGAGGATCCAAATGCAAGCTTTTATTTGTAGGGCGAGACAAAGACATGGTCGAACAGGCAGAGTCAAACAATAGCAAACAGGTATGTAGGGGCGAGACACAAGAAGAGTCCGTGAAGCAAGCGTGGGTCGAAGATCGGCAAACGTAATCCGGGGGGGAAAAGCGAAGGGATAATCCGAGAAACGAGCGAGTAGTCCAAAAAGGACGGCGAGACAGACAAAACGAGAAGACTGGGCTAGAAAGCTAAACACTGGGAACTAGGGAACACAGAAGATTCGCAAAACAACCATAGAAAACACCACAATACTCAGTCAGATACAGAGGGAAAGTCCGAGGCTTATATAGAGCACCTGATTGGCCACAGGTGTTGACGCAGTCAGCGTGATGGGTGATGGGAGACGCAGTCCAGGGTGTAATGCAACAGTCTGTGTGATGTGAACTGTTCGTGAAATATACAGCGACCTTTGGTGGCAGGCAGACCGGACAGGATTCGTGACACACAACAACATATTATCTAACGCCAATAAGAAACATTACTTACACTGTATATACTTTCCGCTGCCTGTGGTCGTGCTTGCATTCTGTTTGTGAGATAAACAAGCTTAGCCTGTTCCTCTCAGTGCCTCCTCATCTGGAGTAAATACAAGGCTAATTCCTCTCAGCGCCTTCTTCCAAAAACGAAAGTGTCCGACACAAACATGTTGCTGCTTTGTTTACAAGTTGATGTGGGTGTTCATGTCGCGCATCTCTCATGTGGGTGTTTGTAATATCAATAGTGCCGAACAGCGCGTGGGCGTGATCTAATTAGAGGTAATGAGCTCCGAGGGGAAAAACAGGACATGGCATTGGTTTCATATGGATTACTTAAACACAGAATATGTGTTTTCGATTAAACTTACTTCATTTAAAACTAAACATTTCAAGCTTTCTATAGATATATCTCTCATGTTTTTGTGTCATGCATTTGCTGAGTTTGAGTTCATTTTAGTGACGCATTTCAACTGGATATTCACGGAGACTGAGCAGACTGAAAGGACACCCTGTATATTTTCTTTATTTTAAAAAAACGCAAACATTTGTTGATATGGTGCGCATACACAAATAAAGGAAAAGGTTTAGGTGATGTATTACTTTTATGTGTCCAATCAAAATTGAGGGAGCAATTTAAGTTCTTTTTGCTGTCATCTGGAAAATATGCGAGTGCTCCCGCCGGCGCCTTAGCCGACCCCAGGACTTTAAAGGAGAAAGAAGTTAGGTTTACTTTCACTTTCCCATCACAACATAAATGGCATTTACAGGAAACCACTTAACGATCACATTAAATATCACTCACGCTCAATTTCCGTGGCCTGCACGACTTGTTCACGTGGAAATCTCTCACCCTTGGAGAAATATGAAATCCATGTGGTCATTTACTGCTCCACCTTTCCAGCTGCCAGAACAACACCAAACGTAGGGTCTCCCATTCTTTCTTTAAAGGGGTCATCGGATGCCCACTTTTTTTTTTTTTTTTTACCTTGCCAAAATCAGCTCTGCAAAAATCATCCCATTCTGGTCGAGGCTGCTTTAGATGCAAATGAGCTCTGCTCACCCCGCCCCTCTCTTGTCTCTGTGGAATGACGAGCCTGTTTACTTTAGCCGCGTTTAGCCGCTAAACTCGCTAACTAGCACATTATTAGGAAAGACGATAGCAAAGATTCATAAAAAAACCCTTATACTCACTTCTGCTGTAAGTGAAGCTGGATCATGAATGATTTGCGCAAACATAGACGGATATATGTAGATCGGGAGGCGCATTCCCTTCACAAACAAATGTAATCCACTGCATCTTCAGCAGCTCAGATGTCGGGAGTAAATAACGACCACTACGTTCATTATTACATCCAGCAACACAACACCTCAATCGCTCAATTCTTGTCTAACTTACATTCCCGCTCCGGCATCAAAACATGGAGGTTGGACTGTTACAACTGATCTTAGGTAAGACGCTCATGTCAATCAACTATCGTGGGAGTGGCCTCTGTCGGTGTGACGCCACAACGACAGGCATCTGAGAATGGCTGATTTGAAAGAGGGAATATTATTTTTACAGATTAATTAAAAACCACTACATGGATTTTTATGATTATAGGGTAGATTTGTACATACACTGCCAACACACATTAATGTTCAAACAACATATAAAAGTGAACTTAGCATCCGATGACCCCTTTAACAAAAACAGTGTTGTCTTCCAGCCCATGCACTTTAACTCACGTGTGCCCAGGAATCCCTAATCATGAACGATTCCAAAAAATAAATCCTTCATTTTTGTTCATTCTTATAACCACGGTGCGCAGATGCACAAGAGCGCCCTCTAGGGATGGATAAGCATGACCGCAGGCTATTATTCTGGTGATTACTTTTTACTACCCTCTTTATTACTCCCGGTCACACTCTCACACTCTCCCCTGCCATAAGTCAATGTCCGCGTAAACTTCCCTTTTAACCGTCCACAGTACTTTTTAGTTTTTTGGACATTACCATGGCAGCCAAAACTTAGGACAAAATGTCTGGGGTGAAGGACACCGCATTATAAACTGACTTGGGCAAGTTGTATGGGTTATCATGTTTACCGGCAGTCTGCCTTTGAGACCGATGCAGCACCAAGACTGGTACTCTTGGCTTAACTGGGGCAGCCACTTTACTTTCTCTGGGCAGGGACTGGATACCTCCTAACAGCATCTGGAACCAAGTCTGTGGGTATCACCTCCACGCTATCCCCGCTTTCATCTCCACTCCTTTCCACAGCTGTTAGTGACTCATCACCACTCCCCTGTTCTTCAACCTCAGGTGCATCCACAACATCTACCGGCGTACTGGGGCATTTCATACTTTTATCCGTGGAAGGCATGAATTGGTCTTCTGCCGTATGCCAAGGCTCCTTCACAACTTCACACTTAACATCCGAAGACACTGATATTTTCTCATCCGATGGACTGACAACTTCTTTCACAAGGCGTATTCTGCTACGTGGTGTTGGCACTGGGATTGGTCTTGGACAAAGTTGAAGAAGTGACTCCCCTTTGTACCCCGCCTCCGTCTGGTTTCACCACATATGTAGTTCCTTGAACATCTTTTACTATGTAGACCTGTGGTGCCTATGCATCCTGAATCTTATTCCTCCCTGCCAGACGGTACCTCAAGTACACTTGCTGTCCAACAGCGATCTCCGGGCAATACACCTCACCTTCATGCTTGACGGCCCATTCTGTGGCTTTTTTTTCTGCATATGCTCTTGCTCTAGCATGAGCATCCTGGAGTTTCTCCCTGTGAACAGACAACCAGTAGGTTTCCATGTCTTCCTCAGAATGCCTGCTGGCACTCGGATGTCCAAGAGCCTTCAAACAGCTTAGCACACTGGGACCCATTACCCTTTTTGGTGCACAAATTCACAACGTCATGCAAGGGTCTTGCCACCTTGGAGAAACCCACGATACATCGGCGGTAATAACTGCAAAACCCCAAAAAGGATCGCAGTTGCTTCACTGTGCTAGGCACTGGCCACTGCACTACTGCACTGATCTCGTCGGGGCAGCGTCTACACCTTGGGCTAAAACTTGGTGACCCAGAAACCTCATCTCTTCCTGGAGAAAGTGGCATTTTTCCACTTTGATCTTTAACCCTGATTCCCTCAAACGGTGGAGCACCATTTCCAGTCTAGAGTGGACCAAAAGATCATCCAAGTAGACAAGAACTATCTGGAACACCAAATCACCCATTACGCCCTGCATAAGTCTCTGAAACATTGCCGGTGCGTTAGAGAGACCGAACTGCATCCGCACATGTTCATACAGTCCGAATGGTGTGACTAAGGGGGTATTATACTGATCTTTCTCGTGCACTGCTACTTGGTGATAGCCGCTCGCCAGATCTATGCTTGAAAAAACCTGGGCATTACACAGTGCATCTAGGCTCTTGTCTATCCTCGGCAGAGGAAATGCATCTCGCTGGGTCTTGGAGTTCAGTTTTCAGTAGTCTATGCACAACCGCAGACTGCCGTCAGTCACCACCTGACAAGGACCACCAGAGACGCATAGGGGCTTGCACTCTCCTTTATAACCTCCTTCTTCAGCAATCCTGTAATATGCTCCCTCATCTCCTCAAACTGGTTGGGAGGTATTTGTCTGTACACTTGAGCAACAGGCACATCATCGATCACGGGAATTCCATGTTTCACCCAATTAGTGTACCCGAGATCCTCGTGACACACTGCAAACACATCTGCATACTGCCTCAACAACGCCCGCAATTTTGCCTGTTACTGATTTTAACTTCAGGGCATTGGCCCACTGCAAGTTCCAAGAACCTGCTCCTGTCTCCTCCCCAGCTCCTGTATTTGTGAGCGGAGTTGTAAGAACTCATTACCTCCCTCATCATCGTCAGCCCTAGATGCTGCGCTGGCCCCTGGGCAATTTTCCCCCTAAGTGGCGCTCTCCTCCGCAGCTTCCGCCTCCATGGCTGTATGCCTCAGTTTTAACGAGTCTCAATCCCTGTAAAGTTCACACACAATGACCAATGCCGTGTCCTAGTTCCAACAGGTTGTGGCGCCCTGGCTCCTTGTTGTCCTCCAGTCCTTCCGGGCCCTGCGCACAGCTCTCTCCGCTGATGCTGACACGTGACACTCCTTCACCACTACTGTTGTCTATCTCCCCAACAGCGTATTTGACCCCAAGGAAAGGGAAAGGAATAACTACCTCCTGCCCCCCCGAAAGGAAACCAACAGAAGGAATGAACCCCACTTCTGGTACCAAAAAGATGTGTGCCAGTGTAAATGTGTGCACTATTAAAGAAACTCAAACACTGCCAAGTATCTAAACTAGGGGTTCTTCATGTCTGACTGCATACATAGAAGACGCAGCATTAATACTCCAGGTTTCCAATGGTGAGGGGTGGTGCCAATGAAATTTATACAGCGAAAAAATAACCACAACCAAAAGCATGCTTCACCAAAAGTATAAAGAAACAAACCAAAATTATAGGTACTTCAAGTGATTCTCAGAGTTACAGAAATCACTTCAGGCCAGTTTTGCCAATTCCCTTTCTTACAAGGATGGCCACACAGTTCTGCAAAATAAATAAATAAATTAATTAAGAAATAAATTAAAGTACAAAAAACTTTGTGTGAGCACTTAACCCCCAGATAAATAACAGTAGTGGCTTATGATCTCCCCTCTAATATCATTTTATTAAAGGAGGAAGAAGTTAGGTTTACTTTCACTTTCCCATCATAACATAAATGGCATTTACAGGAAACCACTTAACGATCACATTAAATATCACTCACGCTCAATCTCCGCAGCCTGCGTGACTCGTTCACATGGAAATCTCTCACCTCGGAGAAATACGAAATCCATGTGGTCATTTACTGCTCCGCCTTTCCAGTAGCCAGAACAACACCAAACATAGGGTCTCCCTTTCTTTCTTTAAAGGGGTCATCGGATGCAAAGTTCACTTTTACATGTTGTTTGAACATTAATGTGTGTTGGCAGTGTATGTACAAATCTACTCTATAATGATAAAAATCCATGCAGTGGTTTTAAATTCATCTGTAAAAATAATATCCCCTTTTTCAAATCGAGCCGCTCCCACGATAGTTGACTGACATGAGCGTCTTACCTCAGATCAGTTGTAACAGTCCTACCTCCATTGTTTCGATGCTGGAGCAGGCATGTAAGTTAGACTAGAATATCTCAGATTGAGCGATTGAGGTGTTGTGTTGATGGATGTAATAATGAACATAGTGGTCGTCATTTACTCCCGACATCTAAGCCGCTGAAGATGCAGTGGATTGCGTTTGTTTTTGAATGGAATGCACCTCCCGATCTACAGAAATGTGTCTATGTTCGCACAAATCATTCGTGATCCATCTTCACCTACAGCAGAAGTGAGTATAAGGTTTTTTTTTATGAATCTTTGCAATCACCTTTCCTAATAACTTAGCAAGTATAGCTAAATGTGGCTAAAGTAAATAGGCTCGTCACTCCACAGAGAGAAGAGAGGGGCGGGGCGAGCAGAGCTCATTAACATTTAAAGCAGCCTTGACCAGAACAGGATGATTTTTGCAGAGCTGATTTTGGCAAGGTAAAAAGGGTGTTGTTTTACACAACCATTGAACATTTTTAACTAAAGTATGTTATAGACTTTTCATTAAGACCCTAAAGAATCATATCAACTTGTGGAAAATAGGCATCCAATGACCCCTTTAACAAAAACAAACAGGGTTGTCTCCCAGCACTTCAACTCACGCACACCCAGGAATCCCTAATCATGAACGATTCCAAAAAATAAATCCTTCGGTTTTTCCATTCTTATAACCATGGCGTGCAGATGCACAAGAGCGCCCTCTAGGGATGGATAAGCATGACCACAGGCTATTATTCTGGTGATTTACTGTTTGTTACCTGGTCACATTTTAAACAACTTTTTTACTGCGCAAGCACTGGACTTTCTATGTGTTACAGAGACATGGACAAAGCCTGGCGAAGTATGCTGTATGAAGTATGATCTGTTACCACATGGCTGTAATTTTTTTTAACCCTCTGGGGTCGAAAAACATGCAGGTGTAGTTGGTGGCATGTTTTAATGATAACCCCAAAAACAGCGTAAAATTCTCAGTCATTTTAGATTGTACAGATACAATCATTACATTATTTGAATCTGTAGAGGGTCTACTTTTATTTGTATACACTCATAATAACAACAAAACCATGTGCTTTTATAAAATAAAGAAAACAGACAGGGTGCACTCTCTGCCCTCTCCGTCTCTTGTCATCTCTCTTTACAGACACATAAATGAAACAACCAAAATCTCAGTGACTATGTGACTCACAGACATAATAAATATATGTATAGAAAGCTTAAAATGTGTACTTTTAAATAAACCAATTCAATCTGAAAACAAATGTTCTCTGAATAAGTAATCTGTATGAAAGTTAGAAGAGGTACAGTTTCTCCTCTGCCACCTCATAATTAATGTGATCCCACCTCGCACTGAGCACACTGTTCAAATGGAAATTATCTGAGGTGAGCCAGGTAATCATGTACACTCCCCTGAAAAGTCGGCATAAAATGTCAAGCTTCATATTTTAAAGATTAACAACAATATAACAACAAAACTTTTAATAAAAAAAAAAAAAAAAAAAAAAAAACGTAAAAAATGTAAAAATGTAAAAAAATGACTGGTAGTGTATATATACATATATATATATATATATATATATATATATATAGTGTATACAATACCAAATACCAATACAAGGTTTCCCGGCCAATGGCAAACATTTATTTTGCCTATGTCACAATATGAGGTAAATCCAGCCCTGTACATGATACTGGTTTTTGTTGCCAAATTGGTTTGGAACAGTTGATGAATAAACAACTAAACTGAACTATTATGCCTGTCTATCTGCCTGACTGACAGTTTTATTGATCACTGATAGAGCATTGACTTGGTATGTTGTTGGTTCAATATAAAAATGATATTTTTTTTTAAAATAGCTTAGATGTAGTAAATTACTTTTACCATGTTGCTGTAGCTTAGCTTGGGTCATGAATCCTACCTGGTCTGCCCGGCACCAGAGGTCGCCTGTGCATCCTACTGACATTTCACATTACACAGACTGTTGCACCACACCCCAGACTACGTTCCCCATCATCCATTGTGCTGATTACACTCACCCAATCAGACACTCTATATAAGCCTCGGACTTCCTCTTGCTATTTGTACGTGGTATTGTACGTTGCATTTAGCACTCTCTTAGTGTTAGCAATCTTTACGGAGCCATTTCCTAGTTTCCTGTGTTTTGTCTAGCTTTCTGAGTTTTGTATTAAGTTTAGTCAACCGCAAGCATAATGATTGCTACGAGCGTGCTCACATAATGGCGGCGACAGCGGAGCCCGTTCACAAAATGGAAGTGAAAACAATGCTCCGTCATGTCACTGCTGCCACTCCTGTGTCAAGTCAAGTTACAGCTGTGTTTCCTGTGTCAAGTCAAGTTACAGCTGTGTTTCCAGAGTCAAGTCAAGTTACAGCTGTTGTTCCTCAGTGAAGTCAAGTTACAGCTGTTGTTCCTCTGTCAAGTCAAGTTACAGCTGTTGTTCCTGAGTCAAGGAAAGTCAAAGCTGTTGTTCCTCTGTCAAGTCAAGTTACAGCTGTTGTTCCTGAGTCAAGTTAAGTCAAAGCTGTTTTTTCTGAGTCAAGTTACAGCTGTTGTTCTTGAGCCAAGTCAAGTCACAGCTGATCTTCATGAGCCAAGACAAGTTACTGCTGTTGTTCCTGAGTCAAGTAACTGCTGTTGTTCCTGAGTCATGTCACGTCGCGTCTGACCTCCCAGAGCCTTGTCACGTCTCGACTGACCTCCCTGAGTCTCGACACGTCACGTCTGATCATTCTCAGTCACGCCACATCACGTCTGCTGCACCCAGATCATCAAGATCAGTTTGTCATAACCCCAGTCTGATATCCAGCTTGAGGGATGCACCGCTGGTGTTTGCACGCTCAGCCAGTATCCCTTAACTTACTCACCTCACCCCTCCTGTTCTTGAACTGATTCCCCTGTCTGCAGATTCGCTTTATGATGTGTCTGGGCCATATATACTACTGAGTCTCCAGAGGTGGCAGCTTATGCCGCAGAACCTCTGGAAGCAGCAGTGTCTGCTGCGGCATCCTCAGAGGCTATGATGCCTGCCGCAGTTTCCCCAGAGGGGGCGGCTGAGGCTGCAAAACCTCACGAAATGGGGGTGTCTGAACTCTCTGCTGGTCCTGTCATGGCCATGGAGGCTGCCTATGAAGACTCTGCTTGTCCCGTCACAGCCAAGGAGGCCGTGTATGAACTTCCTGTTTGCCCTGCTCCAGCCACGGAGACAGTTAATGGACCAGTGTCCTGTCTCAATGCGGCCACAAGGGCCGTAAATGAACCTTTTCTCTGCCTTAGCCCTGTCATGAGCTCAGAGACCACAAACAAACTTCTTGTATGCCCCAGTTGCCTTGTCATGCCCAAAGAGATCATTTACAAACCTTTCACCCTGCCTGTTACGAGCTCCGAAAACACTTATGAACTATCTGTTTGCCCTACCTATGAGTCTTATTATGAACTGTCTGTCTTGCCAGTCTCTGTCACTGAACTGTCTACCCATTCAGTTTCTATTAACACATCCAATGTTGAACTTCCTACCCTGTCTGTTGTGCTCAAAGAGACTGCTTATAAATCCACTGCGTTCCCTGCCCCTCTCATTGTTGCTCTGTCTCTATTCATTTCCTCAGAGAGGAAAGTTATCTTTACAGAGGGTACATATATAACACAAAAAACAACTACATATTATATACAAACTTATCACAAAAAAAAAAAGAAAACACCAAATGCCAGAGCGTATGATGATAACTGATTTCCTATGTGTTTAAAGCACGAATAGCTGAAGGAACAAAACTCTTACTAAAGTTAGTCCTCCTACATATTGGTAGTCTATATCTGTCTGATAACTTAGGAGTAGGAATACCAATAATCCTGCTAGCTAAATGAGATATCTTTAAAATTTTGTTCCTATTATTGGCTGTAAGCATATTAAAGAAACAAATGGCACCATACATAGGAACTGGCTCAATAATACTCCGATGCAAAAGAAGTAGGAGACGAGGCTGGACAGACAACTGCTTAAGTTTACAGAGAATTGTAAGTCTCTGTTGACAGCTTTTATAGATACGTATAATACGCTGATTGAAATTGAGATGATCATCCAATGTAATGCCAAGGTATCTAAAATGCTCCACCCTTTCAACAATCTCTCCGTTAATGTCAACACTATGATGGATCTGTGTTCTGGAAGAACTAAAAACTAGCTCTTTAGTCTTTAAAATGTTAAGGTGGAGAAAGTTGTCATCACACCATGTACTAAAATATGTTATAGAACATTGATAGTTCAGAAAAGAATCATTATCACTGCTTTTAAGCAATGCAAGAACAGCGGTGTCATCTGCATACTTAAAATAATGAGTAGCCCTGGAGGGCTTCTGCTCCCTCTGCTCCGCCCTGGTGGGCTCCTGCTCTGTCTGTTCTGTCTGCTCCGCCCTGGAGGGTTCCTGCTCCGTCTGCTCTGCCCTGGTTGGCACCTGCTCCACTGTGGGTGTCTTCTGCTCCGCCATGGGGATCTTCTGTCTCGTCTGCCTTGCTGTGGTGGTCCTCAGCTTTCCCTACTCTGGCGGCTCCGCCCTGGCACCCTGCTCTGCTTGTCCAGCCTTAGTTTATAAAGTCATCCTACTCCTCGTGGACCTGGTCCTCCATCCCTCGACTTATCCCGCCCCCACTCCACTGCTCTTTTGGACTGTTTTGTTTTTGTTTGGAGCATCTGGAAGGGGGCTCTGTCATGAATCCTGCCCGGTCTGTCTGCCACTAGAGGTCGCCTGTGCATCCTACTGATATTTCACATTACACAGACTGTTGCACCACACCCCGGACTACGTTCCCCATCATCCATTGTGCTGATTACACGCACCCAATCAGACACTCTATATAAGCCTCGGACTTCCTCTTGCTATTCGTATTGTTCGTTGCATTTAGCACTCTCCTAGTGTCTAGTTTTCTGAGTTTTGTATTCGCACCTAGTTATCTCGTTTAGTCTGTCTCACTCCCTGCCCTGGATCTATCGCATATTTATCGAATTATCCTTTTGCCTAGCCCCCTGGATTCCGTTCGCCATTGATCAACCCTTGCCTGTGTCACGGATTACTCTTATGTTTTGTCCTTAAATACCTGTTTGCTGTTGTTCGACCCTGCCTGCTGTTTTTGACCCTGTCTCATCCAAATAAAGCTTTGCATATGGATCCGCCCACTTCACACATCTTTCACTCTGTTACAGCTTGCTACATTTCTCAGGGCTGTAGCTTAAATGTAGTGAAGCTTTGTTTATTGTAGAGTATATGTTAGCTTAGCTCACTACATTTTCCAAGTAGCTTGCCCAACACTGATGAATTTTAAACCAGCACTTGGTCATTGGAAAACCATTAGGCAGAATGAATAAGGGTGAGTTTCTAGGGGTGCAAGGTCGTATTCTAAGATACTGGATCATCGAAGTATATGGGCAAAAGCAATTATCAATTTTAGAGATAGAAATAGTAACGCCCGACCCAGTTGTATCTGATTTAAAGTTTTTAATAAATAAAGTATCAAAGAGAGGTGAAAATAATAAATTAGAGATATTCATGCCTAAGGCTGGACTGAAACATTTGGAATCTGAGGCAAATTCCCCTACATGCAAGAAGACATAGAATGTGGTAAAAACAAGGTCTGTTTTGTGTGAATAGGCATAATCTTAAAAGCATCTGTGATGTCAGCTTTAGCTAGCCAGGCATCATATCTTATTATTTTATCTTATCTACGCTGTATCTTATTATCTTAGTATCTTATCGCTATTTTAATTACATGGATAGCATCGTCGACCAAAGCGTAATAGAGCGAAAGGGTTCTAAGGGAATGCATTCGTTAACGCTTACAATGCTGTTAGAATGAGGTGAAGACATGTTGAAAATCAATCGCTTTTTCCCAGAATATTTATGTGTGGCTATGCTGATAGAATTGATTCGTAAAGGGTGAAAAGGAGGGAAACTGAAAGGGGCAATAAGGTAGTTTTTATTTAATTCTTTAGCTATGAGGCTGGAAACTATGCCAGGTTCTTCTAGAGTGGATTGCATTTTTTTTTTGCTACGTAAGAGGTAGACAATGAGGAAAGAACTCTGACTCGAAACCCTTGGGTAAACCCAGTAATCAAATAATCTACAAAGGAAGAATCCGGGTGAGAAGAAAGATAGCTAGAGAGTGTTTGTATATTAATGGGAGTAGATTTGCCTCATTTACCTCGTGTAGTTGGTCTGATTCGTTGTGGGCAGACAAATTTCCGTGTGGGTCCTTGCAATAGCTGCAAACATGAGAATTTACATTTGGAATAGTTACAGACAGATTCATTGAAATTGTTACATGAAGGAATGCCATTGAATTCAATAATAGGATGGCCTTTTACATTGAGTTGTGCATATGCAGGAGCAGCGCCGTGAACATTGGCAAAACTCGAGTAGGGAAAGTTTTATGGTAGAAAGCCTAAAACTTCAGAAGTTCTGAGTCTGTGATAGACCAGTCCAATTTAGTGTTGTACAGCGTAATTGTAACAGTTGAGAAAGGCAAAGACGTGGTTAGTTTTGATCACAATGTTTATTTGCGTGAACTTAAAGGTTTCCAACATAAACATAAGAAGGGTGATGAATATCCATAAAGTGGAAGCATATAGCAGTATAAGGTTCAAAGTTTTATGTCTCAAGAAATCTTTTTCAAGTTCGTTTCCAGAAATCCTTGCATCGATCCGTCCAGGAAGGCAAGTAGAGACAGGTAGGTAATCCCAACGTTGAGACCTCGAGACCAGCCTCTGACTGAGTGGAGTGCATGTGCTTATATGTGTTGCAGGTAAGTGATATCAGGTGTGTCCAATTAGAAGGCTGGTGACTGGGAACGAGTGACTGTGGCTGGTGAGACAGGTGACTGTGTGACATTACCCCCTCCCCCACGGGCGTCTCCTGACGCCCGAGACCGACGATGAGGACGACCCGTGCCCTGGGAGCGGGACGGTCCGGATGGGCCTGGTGGAAGTCTGAGAGGAGAGTCGGATCCAGGATGTAATCTCTATGGACCTACGATCTCTCCTTGGGAACGTACCCCTCCCAGTCTACAAGGTATTGAAGCTTGCCGCCTCGCCGCCGGGAGTCAAGGATCTCTTGGACTCTGAAGATGTTGTCAAAGATGATCTCAGGCGGAGGCGGAGGAGGGGGCATCTCGTGTTCTGTGGATGGAGGGAGAACAGGATTAACAAAAGGCTTTAAGAGGGAGACGTGGAAGGTTGGTGAGATGCGATACCTGTGAGGTAAGTGTAATTGGTAAGTGACTTCATTGATTTGACGTGCAATGGGGAAAGGACCTATATACCAGGTACTCAGCTTCTTACTGGGCAACCGGAGGCGGATGTCCCGGGTGGACAACCAGACGCAGTCTCCAGGTCGGTAGATGGGATTGTCGGAACGACGCGCGTCTGCGTTGTCCTTATGCCTCCGGATTACCTGTTGGAGATGGACGTGAGCTGAGTCCCATACCCTCTCGCTCTCCTGGAACCAGTAATCTACCGCCGGGACTTTAGAAAGCTCCCCGGACCAGGGGAACAATGGTGGCTGGAAGCCAAGCACACATTGGAAGGGAGTTAGGCCAGTAGTGTCTTGTCATAAAGAGTTCTGGGCGTATTTGGCCCAGGGTAGAAACTGGCTCCAGGTGTCCTGATGTTCGTGGCAGTAGGCCCGGAGGTACCGCCCGATCTCCTGGATCTTCTGCTCGGTCTGGCCATTCGTCTGAGGATGGTACCCCGATGACAAGCTAAAGGAGACTCCTAACAACCTGAAGAATCCTCGCCAGACCCTGGAGATGAACTGTGGTCCCCGATCTGACACTATATCCTCAGGGAGTCCAAAGTTACGGAACACGTGTTGAAATAAAGCCTGGCTCCGAGAGCGGTAGGGAGACCGCATAGTGGGATGAGCTTGCATGCTTTGGAGAACCGGTCAACCACTACAAAGATTGTAGTGTCCGTTGGAAGGAGGCAGATCGGTGGCAAAGTCGACGCCTAGGTGGGACCAGGGTCGGCGAGGAATTGGTAGAGGTACCAGCTTGCCCTCGGACAGACAACGAGGTGTTGAGGTAATGGCGCAGACCGAACATCCCTTGACATATTGAGCGACATCACGGGCCATGTTGGGCCACTAGTAACGGTTCCTGAGGAGCGAGAGGGTTCGGTAGCTGCCTGGATGCCCAGATCCCGGAGAGGTATGCACTGAGGGAGTGTTTAGCGATGTAGGGACGAAGATCTTCCCATCTGGACCTCCCGGCGGAGCGGGCTCGGTTCGAGTGGCGGCCTCTATTTGACTGGTGATAGGAGATACAAACACAGAAGCTGGTAAGATGGGTTCTTGTTCGTCCAGTTGTGGATCAGGTTGATGTAGGTGAGATAGGGCATCAGCTTTGGTGTTCTTGTTTCCTGGTCGGTAGGTGATGGTGAAACGAAACCAGGTAAAAAAAAGTGCCCAGTGGGCCTGACGGGGATTTAGTCTTTTTGCATCTCGAAGATATTGCAGATTCTTATGATCAGTGATTACTTGGAATGGGAACTGGGCACCCTCCAGCTAATGCTGCCACTCTTTGAGGGCAAGCTTGATGGCCAAAAGTTCTCTGTTCCCCACATCATAGTTTTGTTCCGCCGGGGACAGTTTCTTTGAAAAGAACGCACATGGATGGAGTACAGGGGGTTCACCTCTCCATTGGGACAGAATGGCACCCACTCCAAGGGTAGCTGCATCCACCTCCACCACGAAGCGGAGATTGGGGCCTGGATGTGTGAGAGCTGGGGCCGCACAAAAGTCTTGTTTAAGATCTTGAAGGGCTTGATGAGCTTCGGGAGTCCAGGATAAGTTCTTGTTCTTTTGTCGGATCAATGAGGTGAGAGGCGCTGAAAGTTGTCTGTAATGAGATATAAATTACCTGTAAAAGTTTGCGAACCCCAGGAACTGCTACATCTCCTTGATGGTAGTTGGGAGTGGCCAGTTCTGTACCGCATCCACACTTCCTCTGGTCCATCTGAACTCCAGCAGGGGTGACGATGTATCCAAGGAAATGGATGGTGGTTTTGTGGAACTCACACTTCTCGGCTTTCAGGTAGAGATGGTGTTCCCGGAGATGCTGGAGTACCTGGGCGACATGGCGGCGATGATCCTGGAGTGATGGTGAGTAGATGAGAATATTGTCAATGTAGATGATTACAAATTGATGGAGCATGTCCTAGAATATTTCATTCATGAAGTTTTGAAAAATGGACAGACTATTGGACAGGCCGTAGGGCATCACCCGGTACTCATGTGGCTATTGGGCAGGCCGATTTAAGGCGGTCTTCCACCCCTGCGGATACAAATTAGGTTGTATGCGCTCCAGAGATCCAGCTTGCTGAAGATGTGGGCGCCTCTTAGCTCCTCCAGAGCAGCCGGAACTAGAGGAAGTGGGTAGGCAAACTTTACCGTCTGTTCGTTAAGGGCTCGGTAATTGATGCAGGGTCTCAGACCCCCATCCTTCTTGGTCATAAAGAAGCTCAACGCTGCGAGTGAGGTGGATGGATGGATGAACCCCTGTTTTAATGCCTCCTGGATGTACTCCTCCATGGCGGCTCTTTCTGGGATTGATTATGGATAGATTCTTCCTTTAGGCAGTTTGGCTCCAGGCAGCAGGTCTATGGCACAGTCCCATGGTCAGTGAGGTGGAAGATGGGTGGCAGCGACCTTACTGAAGACGTCCTGGAATGCCTGGTATTTGGGAGGAATGGAGAGAGTTTGTGAGGGGTTGGGGCTTTTGACGGAGGTGGAACAGATTGGCAGGTGAGTAGTAGTGATGACTGGTTTGGGTAAATCCTTCAGACACTCTCAGAAACATCGGGAAATCCATTGACGGATCTCTCCAGACCTCCAGTCGGCAAGTGGATCATGCTTGGTAAGCCAAGGGCGTCCCAGGACGACATCCACATTTGCCTCCTCCAGCACCAAGAGAGAAATCCTCTCCGAATGGAGAGATCCGAAGTCCAGCACGAGCTCTGGCGTGCGGTGGTGCACCAGCCCCTTACCCAGCGGTTTTCCCTGAATATTGGTAATCTGGTAGGCTGTTTTATTTTCTGAGCTGGGTATATGGAGCCAGTGGAGAGTGTGAGATGAGCTGAAATTTCCTGAGGTGCCGGAGTCCACCAGGATTTTGACTGGGAAGGACATAGAACTATGGGTGAGTTGAGCATCAATATGTGGAACACGAGAAACAGAAGGAGTGATATTGACAGTACTCACCGCTGGGTGTGGTGGACGAACGGGGCAGATCTGCAGATGGTGATCTCGGGCGCTGCAGTATAGGCAGAGGCTGTTGGTGATTCCACCCACTACTGGCCGCAAGGGTGCGGAAGTGGAGAGTGTACTCATGGATTGTTAAATTAGCTTCTTGTAATCTGACGAGTTCGTCATGCACAGAGATTTTGGTGGTGGTTTGGCTGAAAACTTCTTTAAAATGCTTTGTGAAGCTGGATAATGAGTAGATCAAGGGGCTTTCTGAATTCCACAAAGCATCTGCCCACTACAGAGCTCTTCCAGCAAGAAGAGAGATGATAAATGCAACCCTCTCTTGGTCGTTGGCGAACTGGTGAGGATGACGTTCAAAGTAGAGGGAACATTGGAGTAAAAACCCACTGCATGTAGCCGCTTCTTCTGAATAGGTCGCTGGATGAGCCATGGGACTGGCCGGTGGGGGAGCGACGGTAACACTGGGATCCATTGTGCACATAGTTTGTTGTTTTGTGGGGCTGGTCTTCTGTCACAGTTGAGAAAGGCAAAGATGTGGTTAGTTTTGATCACAATGTTTATTTGACGTAAACTCAAGGACTTTCAACATAAACAAACGAAGGGTGATGAATATTCATAAGGTGGAAGCATATAGCTAAGCATATAGCTATAAGGTTCAAAGTCTTATCTCTCAAATAATCCTTTTAAGTTCGCTTTTAATTCTTTTAATTTCCCTATTCAGTGTGTATTTGGCCTGTTTGTACAAGGCTTTGTCCCCACTCCTGTAGGCGTCTTCTTTGGCTTGGCGAAGCTGTTTGAGTTTTGCACTGAACCAAGGTTTGTCGTTGTTAAATGTTAAATAAGTTCTGGAAGGTACACACATGTCCTCACAGAAACTGATGTAGGATGTCACAGTGTCAGTGAGCTCATCCAGATCAGTAGCTGCAGCCTCAAAAACACTCCAATCAGTAAGTTCGAAGCAGGCTTTTAAATCCCGCCAAGTTTGCAGCACATCTTATTTAAAACCGTCACGTCTGTACACCAGCCTTCATTGATATGAAACATAATCCACCGCCTCTCGTTTTTCCCTGACGACTCGGTGATGCGGTCCACTCTGATCAGCCGTGGAACCTGTGAGATGAAGAGCGCTATCTGGAATGGTTCCGTTTAGCCAGGTTTCTGTGAAGCAAAGCGCAGCAGAGTTTAAAAAGTCCTTGTTTGTGCAGGTGAGGAGTTGTAGTTCGTCTGATTTATTTGCAAGGGAGCAGAGATTCGCCAGATGAATATTCGGCAACGGAGTCCTAAAACCGCTGTCGGAATTTCACTAGCGCGCCGGCACGTTTTCCTCGCTTGCGTCGCTTGGAGTGCTTGTAAAGGAATGCAGCCCCTCCGACTAAAATGTCCAGTAAAATGTCTGAATGTTCAAACGTTGGCAAAAAGTTATCTGGTGTGCTATTTCTTATGTCCAAGAGCTCGTTTCTAGAGAAGCTGATTGGAAAAAACGCTGTCCCCACACAGAAAGGGAATACCTGGTCCAAAAAAAGTTTATAAATAATAATAAAAAAAAAAATAAAAAAAAATGTTGTGCTCTATGGCAAACATTCACTTTGATGGCAAGGCACAATTAAGATTTCACAGACAACGAATCTTTCTAACGAATCTACAACAGCTTTATAAGATAATAGTAAATAGGGGTATTTACTTGATTGCTAGCATGTTGTTTGTGAATCCCTGGACAGCTGCTTTAATATAGACAGGGTCGATATTCCTCTTCTGCAGATGGTTGAATAGCATGTCTACATTTGGCATGATCTTGTGAAACAATGCCACGAAAAACAGAAAGAGGGAGTAGTGGCTTTGCGTGTGCTTCTTTCCTTTTTCGCTTGTTTGCTCTCTGATTAAGAGGTCAGGCTGATCTGGACCCAGATCCTTTACCTTTAGTTTTCTGCCAAAGTTCTCTTCTCAAATGGACATTGAAGTAGAGATTTTACAGAGTTAACGTTAGATTTGTGTCCGGAATTAATAAGTCTGCCATTGTCACATTTGCGCCACTACAGACCAGCTCTGTTTTTAGCAGTTTGGGGCGACAGAAAAATCGCCCATTTCAGGTACAATTTGAAGATGCTGATTGGCTCAATTTTATGTCACATCTTGAATATATTTACATCTTGAATCAGCATTTAACTAAATTCTACAAAGTCCCGCCTCCTGTGGGCAATTTCTCGATCACCCCTCAGGTGAAAATGAGACTGTCCAAAAAGGCATAGAGGTCATATGGTGATGGTGAAAACACGTTTTCTACAGATTATTTTTTAAATATATCACATCATACAAATATACATTAAAATAATTTATATAATTATTATTTTGTGTGTGTGGTTCAGGGAGGGCGGTGCCCTAGCGCACTCTATTGGCCGGCCGCCACTGGTTGGGGGGCCTCCAGGAATGTGGTTAGGAACCACTGTATTATAACACTGACCATTTCTTGATTTTTAGACAGGCGTAATTAAAATTCCATTAGAAGTCAAATAATTTTTTCAGAAAAATCTTATTCAGGGTAACCATGACTCTGTCTGAGTCAGGTTTTACTGAGTGTTATTTTACAGTTTGGGAGAAACTGTACTGAATTTGTTTTCTCCTGTACTGAAAATATACAGCATACTAGAGCCTCATCAAGAGGTGATTGTGCAGCGAATTTTAGAGTTACTGATTTTGGTTGCTCAGCTTTTTCTGTAGGAGCTGTTTTATTGTACATGGTATTATATCATATACAATAAAACATTATATATTTTTATTTTATAATTTGTTTTGAAATGTAGTTATGTAGCTAATTCTGGGGCATTTTTTTTTTACTGTCCCTGTCAAATAATGACTCAAAATAAAAAAATAAATAAATAAATAAGAAATTCTCAGACGTTGACACAGTTTTCAATTTCATACAACACTTTTTGCAAAACACAACACACTATTGTTAAGGAAGCGGACAGACAACGTAATAACGTAAACCAAACTGTAATTTATTCAACAAAGGTTCTTCGCAGGATGCGGCAAAAAGGTAACTCAAAAGTATAGAAATCCAATTCAGAAATAAGAAGGTAAACAAACTTAAAGTCTTTCTTGAACTTAGGAGGAATCGTTGGAGCACACAACACCGATGGAGACACACCCACACCACAGAGACGGAGGAGGAATGGAGAGGGACCACGAGGAGTTCACACTGGAGGCGAATGAGAGCTCTGGAGGAATCACAGGTAAGTACAAGGTAAGTATATCCACAGGGAGAGAGCTATGAGAGAGTCCACTTACGAACAACGAGATCGGACAGTGAGTGAACTGGTGAGTGTGCTTTTATGTGGTGTGGTGATGGGTGTCAGGTGTGCTGAGCAGGTGTGGCTGGTTAATACTCAGGAGAGGGTGCTCGCTGCGTGTCTGTGAGGGTGGAGCCTGGTGTGGACGTAACACTACCCCCCCCTCCAGGCCCCCCTCCCGAGGCCGGGCCTCTCCGACGTCGTGGTGGTCGACCTCTGCCTCGGGGTGCTGGACGATTTGGGTGAGTTTCATGGAATTCACCGAGTAAAGTTTCATCTAGGACGTCCTCTCTTGGAACCCACGATCTTTCCTCAGGTCCGTATCCTTCCCAGTCAATAAGGTACTCCAAGTGCCCACCACGACGTCGGGAATCCAATATCTCCTTTACTTGATAAATGGTTCCTTCCTCGACAACCATGGGAGGAGGGGTTTCTTCGACACCAGGCTCTGTGGGAGGAAGGAGAGGGTCGTGACAAGGTTTGAGGAGGGACACGTGAAAAGTGGGGTGAATTTTGTAGTGAGGTGGTAAGTGTAACTTATAGGTAACCTGGTTGACCTGCTCCGTGATGGTGAAGGGACCAACATATCTGGGACTTAGTTTCTTGCAGGGCAGGCGTAGGCGAATGTCCCTGGTAGAGAGCCAAACCTTTTGGCCCACCTGGTAAGTAGGGGCATCAGAGCGACAACGATCTGCTGTGGTCTTTTGCCTACGCACTGCCCTCTGAAGATGTTGGTGAGCCATGTCCCAGACCCTCTCGCTCTCCCGGAACCAGTGGTCGACGGCAGGTACATCAGATGGTTCTCCTGACCAGGGAAAGAGTGGGGGCTGGAAGCCGAGTACGCATTGAAAAGGGGTGAGGCCGGTAGTGTCTTGGCGTAGGGAATTTTGGGCGTACTCGGCCCAGCCCAGGAACTGGTTCCAGGTGTCCTGGTGGTCATGGCAGAAGGTACGGAGGAACCGCCCCACCTCCTGGATCTTTCGTTCGGTCTGTCCATTCGTTTGCGGATGGTAGCCAGAGGAGAGACTTACGGCCACACCTAGGAGTCGGAAAAATGCCCGCCAAACCCTGGATATGAATTGTGGTCCTCTGTCAGATACAATGTTCTCAGGTAGGCCATAGGGTCGAAACACGTGATGAAACAGGTTCTGTGCCGTCTCCCAGGCAGCTGGTAGACCCTTTAAAGGAATGAGACGACAAAACTTGGAGAAACGATCAACTATTACGAGGATGCACGTATTACCTTCTGAGGCGGGCAAATCCGTAATGAAGTCGACCCCTAGGTGTGACCAGGGGCGGTTAGGTGTGGGAAGAGGTACCAGCTTCCCTGCAGGTAGATGTCTTGGTGTCTTGGCCATGGCACATTCCCGACACCCTCTCACGTACCTCTGCACATCTGATTCCATCCTGGGCCACCAGAACTGTTGTTTTAGGAGCGAGAGGGTTCTGTTGGTCCCTGGATGCCCAGTGCCCAGTGAAGTGTGCGTGGTATGTATGAGGGGAATGCGTTCTTCGTCTGAGACGAATCGGAGGTTCGGAGGGCACCCCGGCGGAGGCGTCGGAGCAGGATCTGATGCAGCTGGAGGGGTCACCCATTGGATGGGACAGAAAAACAATTTCTCAGGCAGAATGGGTTCGGCTGGTTCTGGTTCCTCTTCTGGCGCATGGAGACGAGAGAGAGCATCTGCACGGGCATTCTTTGAGCCAGGTCTGTATGAAATTGAAAACTGGAATCTGTTAAAGAACAAGGCCCATCTGGCCTGTCTCGGGTTAAGTCTCTTTGCATCCCTTAGATATAGCAGGTTCTTGTGGTCAGTTAATACCTGAAATGGTAGAGCAGACCCCTCCAGCCAATGTCTCCACTCTTCCAACGCTAGCTTGATGGCCAGAAGTTCTCTGTTTCCGATGTCGTAATTCCTCTCCGCCGGGGTAAGTTTCCTAGAGAAGTATGCACACGGCTTAAGTTGAGCTGGGTTCCCCTGCTGCTGCGACAGGATGGCTCCGACTCCCGTAGTTGAAGCATCAACTTCAACGATGAACTGTTTGGATGGATCTGGATGACAGAGAATTGGGGCAGAAGTGAAAACCGCCTTTAATTGGTGAAACGCTTGGGTGGCGTCGGACGACCAGGTAAGGGTTTTGGGTTTTCCCTTCAGCATGGACGTGAGCGGACAGGCAAGCATACTATACCCCTCTATGAACCGCCTGTAAAAGTTGGCGAATCCTAAGAACCTTTGCAGTTCCTTAATTGTCCTGGGTTTGGGCCAGTTGGTGATTGCCTCCACCTTTCCATGGTCCATGCTTACTCCAGCTGGGTCGATGTTGTATCCGAGGTACTGGGTGGATTTCTGGTGGAAAGAGCACTTCTCGGCTTTAAGGTATAATTGGTGTTCACGAAGTTTGGTGAGTACCTGTTTGACATGTTGGTGATGGTCTTGGATTGTGGAGGAAAAGATCAAGATGTCATCTATGTAGATGAGTACAAACTTGTCCAGATACTCTCGGAAAATATCGTGCATACAGTCCTGGAATATAGAAGGGGCGTTAACGAGACCATAAGGCATCACAAGATACTCGTAGTGGCCAGTAGGGGTGCTAAAAGCAGTCTTCTACTCATCCCCGTGTCTTATTCTGATCAAATTATAGGCACTACGTAGGTCTAACTTTGTGAATACCTTGGCCCCTCGTAACTTCTCCAGAGCAGCAGGAACGAGGGGTAGTGGATATTTAAAAGGGATGGTTACCTTGTTGAGAGCTCGGTAATCAATACATGGTCTGAGTCCTCCATCTTTTTTAGCCACGAAGAAAAAGCTTGAGGCAGCAGGGGATGTGGATGGTCGAATGTAGCCGTGTGCAAGAGCTTCTCGAATGTATTCCTCCATAGCCTTTGTCTCCGGGATGGATAGAGGATAGATCCTACCCTTGGGCAACTGGGCATCTGGGAGCAGGTCTATCGCGCAGTCCCATGGGCGATGGGGTGGTAGTCGAGCGGCTCTCCTGGGGCAGAAAACATCCTGAAAGGAATGATATTCAGGGGGAATGTCAGTAGATTGTTTCTCTATAGGACTCTCAATGGATGTAGTACAAACCGCAAGAGACGTTGGAGCCCGTAGTGGAAGTTTGGGGAAACAGGTAGGCCAACATTGGGAACCCCATTTCATAATCTCACCCGTGCCCCAGGAGAGGATTGGCTCATGTCTCGCCAGCCACGGACGTCCAAGCACTATGTCGACCATAGAACCCTCCAGAACCAAGAGCGATATCTCCTCTTGATGACACACCCCAATATCGAGATGAATAGGACCCGCGCGACGGTGCACCTCCCGATGGGAGAGGGTTTTCCCATCTATTGACTGGACCTGATACCTCCTCTCCGTGGGTTCAGTCCGTAGACGTAGTTGTCGTGCCAAGTGTCCCGCAATGAAATTGCCAGCTGATCCAGAGTCTATAAGAGCAGCCACAGAAAGGGAAACTCCCTTAGCAGTAAGAGTTACAGGGTAAGTGCATGGGTGCATATTCTCAGTGATATTGATAACTTGACTCACCATAGTACGAGGAAGTCGAAGGGGACAGTTCTTTATCACGTGATTGGGTTGTCCACAGTATAAACAAAGTCCGGAGGACAATCGTCGTTGACGTTCCAGAGGTGTGAGCCGACGTCGATTGACATCCATAGGCTCAGAAGGAGGCTCGGTCTGGCCGGTGAACTTTGGTGCACAGGGATTTTCAGCTACGTGAGAGGTTGGTTGGGTGTAGGCAGTGACTCGGGCAGAGTATCGGAGACTGAGTTGTATGAACTTTTCTAGTCCAATAGAATCATCATAAGGAGCCAGCATCATACGGAGATTCGGTTCCAGACCTTGTCGATACGTGGTCACCAGAGCTCTCTCGTTCCATCCACTGGCAGCTGCTAGTGTGCGGAATCTGATAGAATAGTCTTGTACAGTGAGGTTATGTTGACGGAAATGGTATAATTCCTCACCAGCGGAAGAATCGGAATCGGTTCTTCCGAAGACTTCTTGGAAATGAGAAGCAAAAGCTTTGTAGGAGCTGACAGCGGGTCCCGCTTGGTTCCATATCGACTCGGCCCAGCGAAGAGCATTCCCTGATAAACAAGAGATAACATATCCTATCTTTGTATCATCCGAATTATATACGTGAGGGTAGGTAGCGAATGTGATGGAACATTGAAGTAAAAACCCCTTGCAATCCCCCGCCTCGCCAGAGTAGGGCGTTGGTCGCACCATGGGGCATACAACCGCCGCTGGCGAAGGAGGGTTGTTTACTTCCTGGTTTTGGCGTGGGGTTTGTGATAGCGTGGGCGCCGTGGGTGGTAGTGTGGAAAGGATCGATCGCCTGAGAGCCTCAACGAGCTCCTGGAAGGGATCGGCGGTGCTCATGTCGCCTTCTTTTATTTTATATCAGGTCCGATCTTCTGTTAAGGAAGCGGACAGACAACGTAATAACGTAAACCAAACTGTAATTTATTCAACAAAGGTTCTTCGCAGGATGCGGCAAAAAGGTAACTCAAAAGTATAGAAATCCAATTCAGAAATAAGAAGGTAAACAAACTTAAAGTCTTTCTTGAACTTAGGAGGAATCGTTGGAGCACACAACACCGATGGAGACACACCCACACCACAGAGACGGAGGAGGAATGGAGAGGGACCACGAGGAGTTCACACTGGAGGCGAAGGAGAGCTCTGGAGGAATCACAGGTAAGTACAAGGTAAGTATATCCACAGGGAGAGAGCTATGAGAGAGTCCACTTACGAACAACGAGATCGGACAGTGAGTGAACTGGTGAGTGTGCTTTTATGTGGTGTGGTGATGGGTGTCAGGTGTGCTGAGCAGGTGTGGCTGGTTAATACTCAGGAGAGGGTGCTCGCTGCGTGTCTGTGAGGGTGGAGCCTGGTGTGGACGTAACAACTATAGGGGTTATGCGCAACAGACTTCCGTATTCTGCTAACCAGGTCTCGTTGCTTCCGGTTAACGTTTTTTTCATATGCCTCATTAAATGTGAAGCTGTTTTACTCAAGATGACTTCAAAATAGACATTAAAGATAATCATAACCAATATGCATAACATATGAGGATTGATATATAAAAGTTTTTTTTTTTTATTCTTTTCACTAACATTTATATATAAAAGTCGAATAAAACGTCAACAATAAAAACAGATAGCTAATTTAACTGATTACCTTAAAAGTCCATTGATATCGCCATTATTTAATACTGCTATTACAGTTTTTCACATTTGCTAAAACACTAAACCCCATTCTCTAATCCAAATTCTCAACAGCCTAAACCAATTTGTCAAATAAATCACTCTTTCTGCAAAACCTTGAACACATGTAGGCAGTTTAGACACTGTTTGCAGATTTCATGCACTCTTTTTGCAAAACTCTAAACACATTCTCACTCACTAAGACAAAGTTTGCACTGTGATAAACTTGTGATGTAATAGTTTTTTTTTTTCTTGTTTTTGGGCATATTTAAATAGTAACCGCCAAAATAGATGTCTTTGTGAGCTTTATGGCCGCTCCAGGTATCTGTACTGTAATTCCGCTAACAGATGTGCAGTAAAATCCAGGTGGCGGCTGGCTTGACCGTGTGTTCACAAATGGCAATATATACTTGAATAAACCAATAAATACTAGCCAATACATAGTTGAGAAAACCAATGTATCTAAACCAATATATACTAATCAATACATAGTTGAGAAAGTCAATGCACCTAATAAACCAGTATATACTAACCAATACATAGTTGAGGAAACCGATATATCTAAACCAATATATACTTAAATAAACCAATATATTTACAAGCCAATATATTCTTGAAGAAACCAATATATACAGACCAATATATATTTGAGGAAACCATTGCATATTTGAGGAGCCCAATGTTAACTTGAACAAACCCATGTGCATGTGATCAGACCGATGTATCTAAACTAATATATGTCTGATTATACCAATGTATTACAAACAAATGCGTTTATCATTAAACCATACATTCAGCCAGTGAACCAGTTCATATTCACACAATACATATGTATTATTTCCTGAAGTGCTTGCCATAACCCGCCCAATTGCTCCTCAAAAGTAGCCCAAAAACTAGCCCAACTGTGTTTCGAGGGGGTTCCCCTGTTAAAAAAAATCGCATTCTGGGGGATAAAATACAGTTTTTTTTTTTTTTTATCGAGGTTCCCCTGGTAAGTTCCCCTGGCTAAATATGACATTATTGGGGTCGCTTCAACCCGCGGACATCAAAAACAACTGGCAGCAACACTGATAAATTACCCCAATTCCGCGGGAAATCCTGGACCTGGCAACTCTGCATATCAGGCATTTATGTAACACATCTAATTTGTGTATTAATGGCTGTTATGTTAAAAAAAAAGTTAATTAATGTCAGCAAAGCAATTAAGTGTTTTTTTGCGGGGCAGCCGTGGCCTAATGGTTAAGGAGTTGGGCTTGTAACTGAAAGGTTGCAGGTTTGACTCCCAGGTCTGGCAGGGATTGAAGGTATGGGAGTGAATAACCAGTGCTCTCTCCACCCTCAATACCATGACTGAGGTGAGTCCCTTGAGCAAGGCACCAATCCCCTAACTGCTCCCTGGGCGCCGCAGTGATAGCAATATGGCTGTGCGTGCGTGTACTTGTTTTTGCTACATTGTGGGGACCAAATGTCCCCACAAGGATAGTAAAACCTGAAATTTTTGACACTGTGATTTTTGACATCATTTACTATTTTTAATCATTAAAAAATGATTAAAAATAGTAAATGATGTTTATCTGAAAGTGTAACGATGCAAACACGTTTTCTGTGAGGGCTAGGTTTAGGGTTAGGGTTGGGTTAGGGGATAGACAATATTGTTTAGTCAGTATAAAAACTATAGAAGTCTATGGAAAGTCCCCACAATTCACAAAAACAAACGTGTGTGTGTGTGTGTTTGATCACTTCTCACTACTGTGTGTGCACTTGAATGGGTTAAATGCAGAGCACAAATTCCAAATATGGGTCACCATACTTGGCCACACGTCACGTCCTTTCCTTTACCTGTGCACACTGTTGTCTTGTCTCCCCTCAGACACACTGCCATGGTGATCCTGCGTGCAATTCTCAAAACACCCACAAGATGGCAGCGTTTATCTGTGAATCCGATATTATAAAAAAACTGATATCCGATTATGTCAAAATGCTTAAAAATCTGGGAAATTATCTGTAAATCAATGTATCGGTCGATTATGCCCCTTTTTACAAGATCTAAAATAAGTTTGTAATGTCCCCAGAGTATGTGACGTTTTAGTTTAAAATACCTGACAGATAATATTTCATAGCTTGTTAAAATTGCCACTTTTAAGTTATGAGCCATTTGTGTTTTTCTCTTTAAAGGCAAATGACATGGTGCTCCCGGCCCCCTTTTCAGAAGAAGGCAAGAGCTAGCAAAAAAAGCAAAACAACACTATCTAATGCCATATATGTTCGAACTGGAAAAAAAAGTCAGTCAACTGATTGTACTGTGCATAATAAATGAGTGTTTATGAATTACACAGACGGGGAGCATGCAACGATAAAAAATAAAGACATAGCTGGTTTCATGGTGCATTTGCGTGATATCACAACATTTATAAGTCCCTCTTATGATTATGAGCTTGACAAATTCAAATTGTCGACTTCAAATTACTTTTACATGCAATTTTTAATTACCACATTTACGACCATTCAGGTAGCACACTTTTTATGACTCTTGCCTAGAAATAGATGATCCTGGTGAAAAAAACAGCATATGCTGGTAGGTATGTTTAGATGCTGGAATGCTGGTTAGGTAGGTTTTGATGCTGGTTTAAGCTGGTCCTTTGCTGGTTTATACTGGTCCTTAGCTGGTCCTTTGCTGGTCATGTTGCTGGTCAAGGACCAGCATAAACCAGCATCAAAACCTACCTAACCAGCATTCCAGCATCAAAACATACCTACCAGCATATGCTGGTTTTTTCACCAGGGGAACTCACAGATGCTCTTAGTAGTTAAATCTCATTCTGCGAAGAGATGCTCATCCCATGTAAGACTTTCAAAGTATTCCCAAACAATAAGCCA
Source organism: Labeo rohita (assembly GCF_022985175.1). Lineage (NCBI taxonomy): Eukaryota > Metazoa > Chordata > Actinopteri > Cypriniformes > Cyprinidae > Labeo > Labeo rohita. Next base: position 65,819 of record NW_026128869.1, read on the forward strand.
TGGTTTACAAAATCTTAGAAAGTACTTATGAATGAAAGATGCCGAGCATTTCAAGAGGGTAATTTGGTAAACAGATTGGAATTGCAGAAAGAGATTAAAATGGAAGTGAGGAAAGCAAAGTTAAACTATAAGATAAACTTGGAGAAAGAGTTAAGTATAATTTGGGGTCAGTTTGGAAGGGGATGATGGTTATAACTGGATCTAAAGGATGTGAGATTAAGAAAATACAGTTACCTGGGTATGACTCTAGTAGTCAGTTGGCTGAGGAATTAAATAGGTTTTATTTACGTTTTGATGTACCTGAAGTTGGTCCTAAAATGGAGTCTATTCATTTTTAAATAAGTTGTGGTGGTGACTATAATATATTTTTTAATGAATTAGATGTAATTAAAGTTTTTAAGGGTAGCAAGAAGAAAACTTCTGGGCAAGACAATATTGGAAGGCGTTTAATTAAGGTTTGTGCTGAGCAGTTGGCACCAGTGTTTTGTCACATCTTTCAGTGGTCTTTGGCTCTTCAGAGAGTCCCTAAATTATGGAAACAGGCTACTGTGGTGCCTGTGCCTAAAACTGTAAATGCAGTTATATTAAATGACTTTAGGCCAATAGCACTAACATCTCTAATAATGAAATGCTTTGAAAAATTAGTCAAAGTTGAAGAATTGTCTAAAACTAAAAATCTTTTAGACCCCCTTCAGTTCGCCTATAGAAGACGGCAAGGTGTCGAAGATGCAACAGCAACTTTATTAAATTTGGTATTAAAACATTTAGATGGGAACAAAACATATGTTAGGCTTTTGTTTGTGGATTTTCCATCTGCGTTTAATTCATTGCAACCTTGTTTTTTAGCAGATAAGTTAATTACTAATTTTGGTCTTGATTTTAATTTAGTGGGTTGGATTCTGGATTTTTTAAGTGACAGAACTCAAAGAGTTAATGGTAGTTTATCAGCTCCTTTGATGACATCTATAGAACCCCCCCAAGGCTGTGTTTTGTCTCCTTTATTATATATTTTATACACAAATGATTGTATGAGTCAACACAATAACATTTTTTTTTTTTTTTTTTATGTTTGCTGATGATACAGTTATCATGAGTCTTTTGGAAAACAATGAAATGTGTCATGGTCCAGTGGTTGATGACTTTGTGAAATGGTGTGATGATGCTTGTTTGCAGTTGAATGTGTCTAAGACAAAAGATATGATCATCGACTTCAGAACAAAAGCACATCCTTCCTAGGCTACCCTTATTAGGGGAGAGAAGGTGGAAAGTGTGGATAGTTATAAATATCTGGGGACCACTATTGATAACAGATTGTGTTTTAATGTGCATACAGAGGTATTATGTAAAAAGGGACAACAATGCCTATACTGTTTGAGAAAACTAAGATCATTCAGTATAGATAGGACATTGATGGAACTGTTCTATAAGTCTTACATTGAGTCAGTGTTGTCCTTTTCTATTAGTTTCTGGTTTGGTAATCTCAGTGTGAAACATAAAAATGCAAATAGAATAGTTACTCTTAGTGGGAAGATAGGTAAAGAACAAAGAAATTTGTCATTTTTGTTTAACAGAAATATTCTGAGTCAGGCTCGATCTGTGCTCTTAGACAGTGATCATTTTTTGTTTTCAGAGTTTTTTATGCTCCCTTCAGGTTTTCGTTATAGACTACCAAAGATGAAGAGTAACCAATATAAATATTTGTTTGTTCCTTGTACAATTTGGCTGTTATGGTTTTTAATGAATGTGGTAGGGACATTTTTATTCTATTATATTTTATGTATATATGTTTGGTATGTATTGTATGGGTCTGTTGTGTTTCTGATTTTTGCTGCATTCAAACTGCCCGCAAGGGATCTTAATAAAGTTTGACCTTTGGATCAAGAGTAGTGTTTTATTTCCAAAATCAGAGAAACAAACTGTTTGAAAAATACATATTTTTAAAATTGATTTTGTAACACCACAGGGTTATTTTGACTGCTAAAAGCTAAACGATGATTAAAAACTGTGGAAAACATGTGGGGGTTGAGTGAAATTTGAAAATTGTAGCAAATTCTGTGCTATGGGGCCAAAATCCCTAGCAGCTCCGCTGGATATGTTCAGATTCAACTCTCATGTCATGTCATGAAAGCTGACACAGTGCCACCTGCTGTGGACTGACTGGGGTGAAATGGACTTGAGTTTAGAAAACGTGAGCTGGAGTCTGACCATACAGAGAAATGCAACATGGAAAACGTTGTCCTTTGCAAAAAGGATTCAGAACTCAGAATTTTTATTTTTTTTTTTTAAATAATAATCATAGTTTTTTTTCTAGCATGGAGAAACATTGAGCTTAATATGATCTTTTTAAAAAGAAAAGAGGCTATTATATTCTACATTTTTGTATTTTATTTGTTACATTGGGAATGCTTTATAAAATTTTACTCCAGTAAGGCATTTACAGACCATATTGCATGACAATAACATGACACTGTTACATATTTACAATGTAATGATTTTTCTTTTAATTTAGTCACTACAAGAAAAAAAAGACATCTATGTAAAATGATACAATTGATGATGATGCAAATTAGTAATAAAAATAATACAAAGTGCAACTATATTCAAAGTACTTACAGGAATATAATCAGTGTGATTTCTACACTACCTTTTATTAAATGAATCTGGAATCATGACATTGAGCAGTGCCCTTTTTTGAATAACTTGATGACTGTGGTAGAAAAAATGTTATCGATCTGATTCTCATAACAGCCGGTACTTTCATAAAGTCATAAAGTTGATTAAAGTAGTTTCATATTGATTTTCATTTAGTTCCAAAGGGTAATAATTAGGAACTAGATGATGGTTTACTGTAAACTGGTAACATGATTTCAATTAAGTTCCAAAGGGCGATAATTAAGGACTAGATGATAGCGTACTGTAGACTGACTGCAAAATAGCATTTTTCCTGTTGCCTTTAAAAAAAAAAAAAGCATAGAACAGGGCTTTTGTTCCTTGTAAGAAAGTTTGCTCAGAATTGTCCAGTACGCTTTTTAATGTCAATGTCTCTCTTCATTTGACAGGCTGCACAAGGCGCACAGAAGTAACACCTGTGCTGATTAAATGAATCACCATGACAGCTAATAAGTGGTGGGAAACTAAGCAAAGAAAGACAGGATTATTATGAAATATCAACTTGTAAAAAGAGTTCACCTCCTCGTAGAACTCATAATTACTTGTGAACTGGGAGCTTTCTGAGAGCTATGACTTGTGCCACCACTTCAGATTCATTAGCCACTATGTTCAGGCATTGATAGTGTGACAGTCCGAGTCCAATGGTGTAAACAGCTCCAAGCAGAATGTCACATGTTGTCATCTCAATAACACAGTAATTACAGCATGACGTGAATGCAGCATAAGAATGAAACTAAGATCAAAATAACTAAGTCTGTGACAGTAAGGTACCTAATAACTTCTTATCTTTTCCTGGCTTTGATGATTGTATTCCCTCTGTGTTAAAGCTGCATCTAGTTCTTGTAAGGTCTGATTCACAAACTTCTTTAAATACACTAACGATCGATGGTTGTTACACTAACGATCAAAGCTTTCAAATCATACACATATTAGTTAATACTATACACACTGCATCAGAAAATGGAGAACACAGTGCCCAGTGCATGTAGTGCAAAAAAAAGGTTTACTTTATATAGTAATTATTTTGCTCAAAAAAAAAAAAAAAAAAAAAAAGATACATAAACATAATACACACCCTCAAAAGAAATCACACATATGTTTGGTGAATATACCAAAAATAAAAAGGAAAAATACACACACATATGTTTATATATATATATATATATATATATGTGTGCGTGTGCATGTATTTGTGTGTGCATATGTGTACATGTATATATACGTTAATCTATCAGTTTGTCAAATTAATCACTCTTTCTGCAAAACTCTAAACACATTCTCACTCACTAAGACAAAATTTGCTCTGTGATGAACTTGCGATGCAAAACCCTAACCATAAGAAGCAAAAGTTAAGAACAACTGCAACACAGCTGTCATCGTTAACACACAATAATTGAAAATTCTTCACATTTGTTTCTAAATATTTAAATATACAAAGTACAAGCCAGTTCAAAGTGCACAGAAGGATAAATATAAGTAGAGCTGTATAGATAGATAGACAGATAGATATATTCATACATATGTGTGTGTATTTTTTCCTTTTTATTTTTTTTGGTATATTCACCGAACTTAGGTGTGATTTCTTTGGAGTGTGTGTTTGTTTTTTGAGTGTGTGTATGTTTATGTTTTGAACATTTGGATTTGTGTTTAAAGTTTTGAGAAAATGAGTGATGGTTTCAAAAAATGTGTTTTAGCATTTCAGAAAAACTGTAACTTAGGTGTGATTTCTTTGGAGTGTGTGTATGTTTATGTATCTTTTTTTATTGCAAAATAATTGCTTTATACTGTACAGTATATCCTCATATATATAAAAGTTCAAAAGTTATTCATTAAAAAAAAAGTTCATTTATTTCAGTAATTCAACTCAGATTGTGAAACTTGTGTATTAAATAAATTCAATGCACACAGAAGTATTTTAAGTCTTTGGTTCTTTTAATTCTGATGATTTTGGCTCACATTTAACAAAAACCCAGCAATCTCAACAAATTAGAATACTTCATAAGACCAATAAAAAAACATTTTTAGTGAGTTGTTGGCCTTCTGGAAAGTATGTTCATTTACTGTATATGTATTAATACTTGGTAGGGGCTCCTTTTGCTTTAATTACTGCCTCGGTTCGGTGTGGCAAGGAGGTGATCAGTCTGTGGCACTGCTGAGGTGGTATGGAAGCCCAGGTTTCTTTGACAGTGGCCTTCAGCTCATCTGCATTTTTTTGTTCTCTTGATTCTCATTTTCCTCTTGACAATACCCCATAGATTCTGTATGGGGTTCAGGTCTGGTGAGTTTGCTGGCCAGTCAAGCACACCAACTCCATGGTCATTTAACCAACTTTTGATGCTTTTGGCAGTGTGGGCAGGTGCCAAATCCTGCTGGAAAATGAAATCAGCATCTTTAAAAAGCTGTTCAGCAGAAGGAAGCATGAAGTGCTCTAAAATTTCTTGGTAAACAGGTGCAGTGACTTTGGTTTTCAAAAAACACAGTGGACCAACACCAGCAGATGACATTGCACCCCAAATCATCACAGACTGTGGAAACTTAACACTGGACTTCAAGCAACTTGGGCTATAAACTTCTTCACCCGTCCTCCAGACTCTAGGACCTTGGTTTCCAAATGAAATACAAACCTTGCTCTTATCTGAAAAGAGGACTTTGGACAACTGGGCAACAGTCCATTTCTTCTTCTCCTTAGCCCAGATAAGACGCCTCTGATGTTGTCTGTGGTTCAGGAGTGGCTTAACAAGAGGAATACGACAACTGTAGCCAAATTCCTTGACATGTCTGTGTGTGGTGGCTCTTGATGCCTTGACCCCAGCCTCAGTCCATTCCTTGTGAAGTTCACCCAAATTCTTGAATTGATTTTGCTTGACAAGCCTCTCAAGGCTGCGGTTCTCTCAGTTGGTTGTGCATCTTTTTCTTCCACACCTTTTCCTTCCACTCAACTTTCTGTTAACGTGCTTGGATACAGCACTCTGTGAACAGTCAGCTTCTTTGGCAATGCATGTTTGTGGCTTACCCTCCTTGTGAAGGGTGTCAGTGATTGTCTTCTGGACAACTGTCAGATCAGCAGTCTTCCCCATGATTGTGTAGCCTAGTGAACCAAACTGAGAGACATTTTTGAAGGCTCAGGAAACCTTTGCAGGTGTTTTGAGTTGATTAGCTGATTGGCATGTCACCATATTCTAATTTGTTGAGAATTGGTGGGGCTTTTTAAATGTGAGCCAAAATCATCACAATTAAAAGAACCAAAGACTTAAACTACTTCAGTCTGTGTGCATTGAATTTATTTGATATGTGACATTCACAATTTGAGTTGACTTACTGAAATAAATGAACTTTTCAATGACATTCAAATTTATTGAGATGCATCTGTATATATATTCACACTCGTCAGACTGACAGACGCACCCGTGTACACTTTGAACTTTGAACTGTCTTATATTTTGTATATATAAATATTTAGGAACAAGTGTGAAGAATTTTGAATAATTGTGTGTAAACAATGACAGCTGTGTTGCAGTTGTGCTTAACTTTCACTTTCTTGTGTTTAGAGTTTTGCATCACAACTTCATCAAAGAGCAAACTGTGTCTCAGTGAGTGAGAATGTGTTTAGAGTTTTGCAAAAAGAGTGCATGAGATCTCTGCAAGCAGTGTCGAAACTTCCTAAACTTGTTTAAGGTTTTGCAGAAAGTGTGATTTATTTGATAAATTGATTTAGGCTAATGAGAATTTGGTTTAGAGAATGGGGTTTAGTGTTTTAACAACTGTGAAAAACTGTATATAGGTGCAAACGTCATTATGATTTAATAAATCTGCATTACATTGTCAATATCCTTTAGTATTAGATGATTTCTTGTTTTGTTCTAAAATTAAATTGAATGATCTGTAAGGGGGCACCTGAAAAACTACATTTAATCACTTTCTTGATCTTGAAGTGGCATTTGGTTTGAACCATGAAAAGTGTTTGGCAGTGGGGTGTAAGTTTCTCCATATATCAGTAAATTAGTTTGATAAACAGAAGTCTTGAATAATATTAACTTGAGAAATACTAAATTTAGAAGGATGTTTATCCATATATCCATCTGTTGTCATATTAAAATCATCTCCAATTAAAATATATTCTGTAGGATATCTAGATTTGAGGTCATTTATGACTTTTGTTACTGTCTCCAAAAGATCTTTGTTCTAGGTGCAGACATAGCACATGTAAAGTTGTTTCGTATTTAGCTAAGAACCAAAGTGCAAATCTGGTGAACTCTGACCTGAATTCATCAATTATTATTCATTTCATCTAAACAGCCATTATTAGCATGTACTGCAGATTACACTAAAATTAAGTAGCTATATAAATGTATACATATAATGTACTTATACTTTAATTAATTTTTCAATATATACATATTTATACTGCATATTGCATATACACTCACTGGCCACTTAATTATTACTGGATTGGACCCCCTTTGTGGCACAGATTCAAGAAGATGCTGGAAACATTTCTCAGAGATTTTGGTCTATATTGACATGACAGCATCAAACAGTTGCTGCAGATTTGTCAGCTTCACATCCATGATGCAAATCTCCCGTTCCACCGCATTCCAAATGTGCTCTGTTGGACTGAGATCTGGTGACCTTCACACATCAGCATCTTCTTCTTTTCTGGCGTTTACTGCAGTTTGGCACACATCAGCATCTCACTAAAGTCTCCAGCTGCACATGATCAAAGTCCAATTTGCACATGCACCGTCAATACGAGCTTCAAATCAAATTTGTTGAATTAAATACGTATGATGGATGTATGGAACACTTCCAATCAAGTTTACTTAGTTTGTTTGGAGAACTTTTAAATAACTATAGACAGGAGCATTTTGATAAATATGTGCCATATTTTACATACATAGGCATCTGTTTCTTTTGTGGTTGTGTTTTGTGGCAACTTCAACCTCTGTTCACCTTGGGACATCACATTTGGTGGAGAATGTGGGCATAGAGGTCAGCGTTTAAGTTGTCTCAAAACACAACCACAAAAGAGACATATGCTGGGTTAACAACAACTGAGATTTTTATTCCACCAAGAAAATAGGAGGGTCAAAAAGAAATCTAAACTGTATCTTAGGTTCTTCACAGTCTGGGGTATCTTTGTTGTCTTTGTTCCCTTTGTCCATTTCGCCACCTTAAGAAGTGAGACAAAGCAGAAGGAAGGTAGGTCATTAAGCAACACTTGATGAGATTCACCCTCTTTGCTCTTTCACTGGTTGTCTCTGTTTACTTTTTGGATGGTCTGGTCTAAGCCATCCAGAGTTTCAGCAATTTATCCTGGGGCCACCAACCCCAAACTGAGGCAGAGATCCTAGCTTTATGATGACCTTCGGTCTGGGGTTTCTCCTTCCCACACTGGCTTGCCAGAGTATGCTTAACTGTTTGCTGCCACCTGTTCTGGACATTGCTTGAGTGTGTTGTGGCAAAATCAAACCGACTCTCACCAAAGTAAGAGACAAACTCAATCAAATGTCTTTTATAAATTTATTCTTTGCAAAGAAGGTCAGACAGTCATACAGAAACACAGGTTACTGCAGAGTGTGACCAAGAAGGGAGGGCTCACTCCAACTTATATCTCTTCCCTAGCCTTCAGGGTTATATCTCCTAAACGGTAACTTTCCACACATAGTAAAAGTCAGATAAATACATTCTGCTTATTGCAGAATTAAATTTTTATATTCAAGACCCTGATACCCTTCTCTCATGTCATTCTTATAGCAGGTTTAAATAAAGCAGACCCTTACACGATATTCCATAAGCACATAGATGAGTAAAATTCATTTTTCTTTCACAAGTGGTACAGTACTGTGCGAGCCTCCAGATTTTGGTCTTGGATAAGTAGATAAACCTAAGACTGCTTTTTGTACCCCATTCGGCGCTTTGAATGGAAACAGATGCCATTTAGGCTTTGCGATGCCCCAAGCACCTTCCAACTATTGATAGAAAAGTTGTTTAGGGACCAACAGAGCCAGTCTCTCCTCTTGTATCTGGATGAAATTGTTGTGTTGATCACATGGAGGTGGTTTTAAGTTGCAACGGTTAGGTTTAAAGGGCCAAATTATCTGAAGGTGCCCTTTTCAAATAGTAAGTACAGTACTTAGGTTGTGTTATATCATCAGAAGGGGTCTCCACAGACCCAGGTAAGATTGAAAGAGTTTCACAGTGGCCTTGTCCAACATGTGTTGTTCATTCTAGGGATTTGCTAGCTATTACTGAGATATTGTGGAGGGTTTTGCTAGGTTAGTTGCCCCTCTTATTCAGTCGCATAATGACTGTATTTCCAGCTACAGAATGCGTACTTTCTTCACTCCATGCTGACTTTGTTTTCATTGGTAGTATCCGCTTCCCTTACCTGATCCATGATCCCGTGTTGTTTCCACTAGAGTGCGAGAAAGCGACGCTATGTGACCATGTGTTGAGCCTGGGTGAGGAAGACCTGCGTCACTCACAGACAAACTCAACATGTTTAAAGAAACCCAAAGGACAAAGAGAAAATTGCTCTTTTATTGAAGGGGTGGGTATCTACTGACCCGTAGGTCAGAGGCAGCAGCGGTAGAGAATGCCCCTGTCTTACCCAAGGGCATTCCCAGAGCAATCCTCTAATCCCGAAGAGGCTGGCCTGAGAGACGGACACCAAGAAAGCGAGCTTTGTCAGTGTCACATGTCTCCACCAGGTTCAGCCAAGATAGCACTTTTAGGCCATAAAATGGACATCACCTGACCGAGGGATTGCCCCGAGACTTTTCAGTCACCGAATGCAGTTCCTGCATCAACCTCGAGTCAGAACTTCCCTCGTGCACGCTCTTAGGGCGGAGGTGGCATGGCCTGCCGCGCTGTGAGCCCCGCTATACAGCCGGAGCTGACAGACGCTTACAGGCTAAGAGAGAAGCACAGACAGACCCACCAGGTGGCGGCGCTCGTGAGTACGAATGCACCACAACTGCACACTCCACCGGAGGGTGTCAACGTGTTCCCAAGCGACCTCCACCTAGAATTATGGCCGAATAGAATGCAGGAGGGCCATAGCGTGCAGGGTGGAGGTGGCATGGCCTGCAGCGCTGTGAGCCCCGCTATACAACCAGGGCTGGCAGACGCTACAGGCCAGAGCGAGAAGCACGGACAGCCCACCCAGGTGGCGGCACTCACTCCAGCGACCCGCGAAACTGGAAAGGGTAGAACGCAAAGGCAGCTTACATATTAATGTAAGCCGTCACCGAGAGTAATGATGGGCATGCCCACGCCGCGTGAGCGCAACCCATTCACAAACGCCATCTCAACATACCTTTGTTTACATCCCAGACCTGTGAGACAGCGATTGTGACCGCCATGGGGAAATAAGGAAACTATCGCTCCCTAAAACCACACGATCAGAACACATCTTGAAAAAGACACTCTCAACGATCGTGTATGCTGTAGGAAATTGCTCTTTTAGGCTGGATTGCCCAGGGGAGGACCGCAGCACTTTTAGCACTGTTAGCGCAGGGCGATCTCTCCGCTGGAATCCAAAGAAGGGATGTTCCACACAGCCAAGAAACTCCTGCAGCGATGAGGGTATTTTCTTTCTTCTTGTACAAGCAGCTCACAAAGCGATCGGCTCTGAAGCAAAAATCTGAGTGAGTGGATGAATGCCACCATCTTATATACCCGTATGTACGGGGGAGTGGCTTAGCATGCAAATTCCACTCGCTAATTTCATTAGCTTTTTCTTCTTAAGCTCGGAGGTGACTGGGCACACAAGTAGGACCCCAAATATGCCAGTATTGGCGTAACGTCATAGAGAACGACTGAAGGGGAAATACATTTATGTGTCAGACACAGCGGCTACTCCGGGTCCAAAAAACGGTGCTTTTATGTCTTTTAATGTAGTCTGTTCATCCCAAAATAGTGTCAGTTTACCACTAATTCATAATTCACTAATTCTTTTCATAACATACATCTATGATCGCCAAAGCCTTTTGGAAATCGGCAATACATACAACCACCAACTCGCACCGGTGACAACTGAGAAGCTCCAAGGCCTTTGCTTGCTGCTAAAGCCGAACCCCGAGACCACGGCCTCGCATACGAGCTAGGCTAAAGGCTAACCCCACCAGACCAGCTCTTCCAACACTCATGCTGTCACTCACACTATAATGTTTCGCGAGCTTTACAGCGCCATCAGCGAACAACGAACAAATAACCCAGACAGCTTTTTCATCATTGCCGGTGACTTTAATCACGCAAACTTAAAGTCAGTTTTGCCAAAGTTCTACCAACATGTGAACTTTGCAACAAGGGGAAACAACACTCTGGACTTGGTTTACACAACAGAAAAAAATGCATACAAAGCTGAACCCCGCCTCCACAGAGGTTCGTGGGCTGCTAAAGACCAGAGATGATGCATTCAGATCAGGAGACAAAGCAGCCTTAAAAACAGCAAGAGCCAATCTGTCCCGTGGCATCAAGCAAGCAAAACGCTTGTATGCACAAAAAATAAATAATCACTTTACTGACAGCAAAGACACACGGGGCCTGTGGCAAGCCATTCAGACCATCACTGATTACAAGCCCCTGCCACAGGCCTGCGATGACAACACAACCCTCCCAGACGCACTCAATGAGTTCTATGCACGGTTTGAAATGCAGAATGACACACCAGCACAAAAACTACCCACACCTCCCAACAACCAGGCACTCTGTCTGTTTCCAGCCGATGTAAGGAAGACACTATCCAGGGTTAACCCTCGCAAGGCTGCGGGTCCCGACAACATACCTGGCCGTGTACTGAGAGACTGTGCTGCACAGCTGACGGATGTCCTAACAGGTATCTTCAACACCTCGCTGAGCCAGGCAGTCGTCCCCACATGTCTCAAATCCACCTCCATAATTCCAGTACCAAAGAAGTCCCCTGTGTCTTGACTGAATGACTACCGTCCCATAGCACTGACTCCAATCAAGATGAAGTGCTTTGAGAGGTTAGTTATGCACAATATCAAAATCAGCCTCCCCAACACACTCCAGTTTGAATACCGTCCAAACCGCTCCACGGACGATGCCATTTCCTCCACCCTCCACCTGGCTCTTACTCACTTAGAAAACAAAGACTCTTATGTTAGAATGCTGTTCATTGACCTCAGCTCAGCATTCAGTACAATAATCCCACAACAGCTCATCAACAAACTAAACCTTCTGGGCCTTAACACCTCCCTTTGCAACTGGATCTTGGACTTTTTAACTGGAAGACCTCAGTCAGTCCGTATCGGCCACAACACCTCGAGCACTACCACACTGAGCACAGGTGCCCCACAGGGCTGTGTGCTCAGCCCGCTGCTCTTCACGCTGCTGACCCACGACTGCACTGCCAAGTTCAGCTCCAACCACATCAACAAGTTTGCTGATGACACAACGGTGGTAGGTCTCATCAGCAACAACGATGAAACACCCTACAGAGAGGAAGCGGCACAACTGGTTGAATGGTGTGGTGCAAACAACCTGTCCCTCAATGCGAGTAAGACAAAGGAGGTTGTGATGGACTTCAGGAGGAACTCCGTTGATCACCCCCCACTGACCATCGACAGCTCGGCTGTGAGAGAGAGTCAGCAGCACCAAATTCCTGGGGGTGCACATCACGGAGGATCTCACCTGGACCACCAACACCATGTCACTCTCCAAGAAGGCACAACAGCGCCTACCCTTTCTCCGCCGGCTGAAAAAGGCAAGTCTCTCTCCACCCATCCTCACCACATTCTACAGGGGAACCATTGAGAGTGTGCTGACCTGCTGCATCACTGTCTGGTACGGGAACTGCAGTGCTGCTGACCGCAAGACCCTCCAGAGGACAGTGAACACAGCCGCAAAGATCATCGGTACCCCTCTCCCCTCCCTTCTGGACATTTTCCTTGCACAATGCTCAGGTAAAGCCACCAGTATCGTGAAGGAATCCCACCCACCCTTCCCATCAGGAGCATCAGAGCCTGCTCTGCAAGACTGCTCAACAGCTTTTTACCCCAGGCTGTGAGAACCCTCAATTCCAACCACCTCACCCCCCCTCTGAAATCCTTATCCACAGTGTAAACTGTTAAAAAAACTTAAAACACAATTTTTGCTATTCTGAGTGCGCTACACACAGGTGAGTGGGCTGGACAAACCACCTGTAGTAACGCATTCTTTCATCTCTATATGCACCAGACACTTTCCTATAAACACTACATTTACACAGAAAACATTGTGCACCTCTGAGTGTGCTACCTTCAGGTGAGTGGGCTAAACAAACCACCCGTAGAAATGTTCTTTTCTCTCTATGCACCAGACACTTTCTTATTAACACTTATTAACATGTTACAAGGACCTAATAAAGACTTAACAAATGTTTACTTGTCAGCACCACAAATCATTTTGCACTGTTTGCTTCTTAACCTTTAAATACCTCTTCTGCACATTATCATGCACAGTTATGTAAACTACTTGTATAGTCTGTCTTAGGTTATGTGTATGTATAGTCAATTATTTATAGTATATGTATAGTTACATGTATAGGTTTAAAAAAATGTTTCTACGTCTAGTGTATTTATGTTTATATTTATGTTTATTTATGTATCACCGTGGTCCTGCGAGACACGACATTTCGTTCCACTGTATGTCCACACATGTAGCGGAATGACAATAACTTGACTTGACTTGACTTGAGGTTTTTTATTGAGCAAGGAAACAGTACAACAGAGTCACAAACCAAAAAAACAGGGGAAGGATCGGGACAGGCTGCTAGAATCAGAGTCCGTATAACAGGCAAAAGGGTCTGGGCAGGTGGCTAGAATCCAATACAGTACAAAACAGCAAACAACAACAAAAAAAATTATTCTGCCCCAGCATCCTGTCTTTGGTCTGGGACAGGCCAAAGAACCTCCTCAACATCACAGGCTAAATTGGCCCTGGACAGGCAGCAGGGGTAAAATCCTCTTGCATGCCTGATCCAACCCTGGCACGCATCAACTAAAATATATGCGACTGTTTGTTTTCTTGCCCTTGCCCTTCCTATTTCTCCTCCACGTTGTTGTCGTCATCCTCCTCTTTCTTCTCCTCCTCTTCCTCTTTCACCTCCTACTCTTCCTCTTTGAAATTACACATTACTGTATGCAGGATATTGATTGAAAAAGACAGCTACACTTTTACTAGTGGTCTGACAAAAAAAAAATATATAAAGATAAAAAAATAAAATACAAATACATTAAAAAGTCATTGTGAAATAGAAAAGAAAAATAAATTTGGAAAAAAACATTTTAAGATGTGCACCAGTGACTACATGATGTGGAGGTTGAACAAGTACATGTGTTAAAGCAGATGAATAGTGTTTATAGATTAGGGAAATGGGTGTGCTTTTTGAAAAATGGCATTATGGTTTTGACATTTTAGTTCAAAAGACTGGTTATAGTGTTTTGGCAATCGAGAAAAACTGTATGAAGATCTGGGTGTCTTTAAACATGGTGGGGCACCAGAATTGATTACCGAGGAGATGAAGGGTGGCCGAAATCACTGGATGTCCAGAGCTTGGGTTGGAGTGGACATGATGCAGAAACTGTCTTCTATGATGTTCTGGAACATATGTGTGTTGTGGCGGGCATTCAGGAGGTGGCGGATGTTCAGTGTTGGCAAGGTCAATTTCTGGACAACTGAAGCGACGAGCAGACATTCGGGGATGATGTTATCCTCTGCGTTGGTGTGATTGGTCCCCTTGGATAGGTGCAACAGAGAATTGGCTTTTGCATTCTTGGTTCCAGGCCGGTAGGTCACTGTGAAATTGAAGCGGGTAAAAAACAGAGAGCGAAACAGGCTCACGAAAGAATGTGCACGTTATTTTATCACACATTTCCTGAAATAAATTCAAATCATTTGTGTGCCGTTCCATAGCTGTACTTCAGTACAGAAACAACAGTACAGCTAACTGTCCTGGGTGGAGCTAAATTGGCAGCAAATTTAAATATGCTCATGTGTGCATGCACATTCACACACACTAACCCTATCCTAAACCTACCATCACGGAAAACAATGCCAAAAAATGATTAAAATAAGCATTTATTTGCAAGACAAGGGTGAAAGAGTAGTAAAAGAAACAATGCATAATTTACAGTATACTGTATGTACTCACTAAAAATGTTGGGTTAAAAATAACCCAACTAGTAACCCAACTATGGGTTGGTAAAGCACCTTCCTATCTGTGTGTTATTTTAACCTAGTGAATTGGGTTAAAATCCAGTTGGGTTAATTACTTAATAAAACTACATTGTAACACTACTTTGTTTTCAAATACATATTTTGTTTATTTAAATATGCAAATAATAAATTTTTAACATATATATTTTGAAATGTAAAACAGTTTTAGTAAGTACAATAAATTCATACTGCAAATGTTTACAAAATAAGTGTACAAGAATGTGTAAATATATTACATTCAAAACACACAAATATGCACATACAACTGACATATTTTCAAGATACACTGAACCATTCAAAATTCAAAACCAACAAATGTGACTCTGGAAATGTACATCATCTGAAAGCTCAAGAAATAAGCTTTCTATTAATATATGGTATGTTAGGATAGAACAACTATTTGAAAATCTGGAATCTGAGGGTGCAAAAAAAAAAAAAAACTGAATATTGAGAAAATCACCTTTAAAGTTGTCCAAATGAAGTTATTAGCAATACATAATAAGCAATACATAAGTTTTGATATATTTATGGTAGGAAATTTACAAAATATCTTAACAGAACATGATCTTTACTTAATATTCTAATGATTTTTTTATCATTTTCACCCATACAATGTAATGGAATATTAAAGACAGTGTGCTGCAGATGGGTGCAGAGGGCTTTGGGTCGTTGATGTCATACATGTAGAAATGTTTGAAACACAGATCCACTGCTTGTAGTAAGGTCTTCTGTTCCACTGCTTCACCGTTGAAAATGCTAAAAACTTGGGAGGAGTTCTTGGAATTAGTGCAGCAATGCTGGTGTCATCCAGTAGCATAAAACTTCCTTCATTCACTCCTTTCTCTGTGATAATGTAACAGTATTTGGCCTTACAATATAGGGTTCGGGGTAAAAAACCACCGCAATAATTAATTCATTTCACAATGTAACTCTGCACTATAAGATGTATTACTAAATTGAGTCAAGAACAGCCAGACAATAGCTTGTAGCTCGTATCTATTTAACTCCAACTCAGTTTGGTTTGTATTAAAGATACTGTATCATTGCCGACAGAATGTGTTTTGTCCCCCCTCCTCCCCACTATGCTTATTTTGCATGTCTTTCTTAGTTAACACACCTGATTCAGATAACCGGGTCGTTAGAAGAGAGCATGAAGTGTGTTCGATTGACATGATCACTACACAGTGTTCATTGCTCCCTACTCCCTGAGCAGGGGAAATCTGTTTAAGTTTACTTCACTTTGGAACATTCCTTCATGGATTTGCGCTGCGCCACTGCCTGCAGCATCTTCACACACAGACGAGACTTACAAGAGAAGCATGAAATGTGACATCATTAGTGTTGGGCAGTAACGCATTACTTTGTTTCACAATATGGAGAAACATGGAGCTCTTCATATTTCTTCAAAAAGACAAGAGGCTATTCTTTCCTTTATTTCTGTGTTTAATTTGTTCATGAGTAACTTCACTAAGGCATTTACAGATCTTGTAGGCTAATGTATGACACATGATACAAATTGCAACTCTATTCGGATAAAGTCTGACTCTTGACTTACAGACACACACAGCTTCACAACACAACCAATATGGCACAATCTGATAAGATAATCAGTGTGATTTCTACACTACTGGAGCTCTATTATTAAAAGAATCTGGAATCATGACATTGAGCAGTGCCCATTTTGAATAACATGATGGCTGTGGTACAAAAACTGTTATCAGTCTGATACTCTTTTATCATGCATCAACAGCCTGTACTCTCATAAAGTCATAAAGTTAATATGCATATATGCATATATAATATGATTTACATTTAGTTAAGGTGATAATTATAAACTAGATAATAGCGTACTATAGACCGACTACAAGATAGCATTTTCCCCTGTTGCCTTTAATAAACATAGAACAACTATGTTCAGGGCTTTTGTTCCTTGTGAGACAAAGATTGCTCAGAATTGTCCATTACGCTTCCTAATATCAATGTCTCTCTTCATTTGGCAGGCTGCACAAGACGTGCAGAAGCAACCGATAATCCAGTCCTTACACATGGATCCCTGAAAAGATAAGATAAAATGTACATATATTAATTTGTGGTAGATAGATAGATAAATAGATTAAGAATAGTGTGTTAATTGTACTAAACATACACTTTCATTTTCACTTCTATAAAAACTGCAGATAATATAACATTAAAAAAATAGACCACTGTATTTAGAGAGATACTTTCATGACTGTGACACAACTTAAGTACACTTTTAAGTGCAGTATGTAATAAAGTTAAACTATTAGTTTTGCTTTATAGTTCATTATAAAATAAATAAAATATTAATATTTTGATGTGTTGACTAACATACTAAAGTGTGTGAAAAGTACTTGTACTTGATTACATCACTGTTACATTTAAAGTTAATATAGGCCTATTATAAATAGGGCTGTCACTAATGATTATTTTGGTATTCGAGTAATCTAAAACAGCTAAGGACCAGCAAAGAGCCAGCATAAATCAACAAAGGACCAGCTAAAACCAACATCCCAGGATCAAAACCTACCAAATC
The DNA here is from genome assembly GCF_022985175.1 of Labeo rohita. Classification (NCBI taxonomy): domain Eukaryota; kingdom Metazoa; phylum Chordata; class Actinopteri; order Cypriniformes; family Cyprinidae; genus Labeo; species Labeo rohita. Next base: position 83,265 of record NW_026128869.1, read on the forward strand.
AGCTAATATGCTGTTTTTTTCAACAGGGTTATAATTAACTTTATTGTAGTAATAAAAATAGACCTAAGTGAAAAGTCTTTAAAATGACTTAAAATGCATATATAATAGCAATGATGCAATAATAATTAGTTCAAATAAAATAACAAAAGCAAGTAATCATGGTTTTATTGAACAAAACTGTTAAAATACAACATAGAGCTAATGTACATTATAACAAATGTCTGTAGAGGGCGATTATTTTTACACTTTACTGCGCAATCTAATCTGTGTTTATCCTTGACTCAACAACATTTAATTCAAGTGTCTACTTAATTGTTAATATTTGCCCATTTCTTTATATTAGAAAAGAAAGCGAGGGCTGTGTTTGCACAGCTTTATAAATGATTTACCTTACAAATATGATGAAATCATAACACATCGCGTTCCTAGATGAATGTTATAATAAACCCAAACTCACAACAACATGCAGAGATAGAGTTTGAGATGCTCCACACACGTAAATGATAAAAGTTTGTGTAGAAACGTTTACTGTGAATGGAGCAGCTCTGAGATGCAGGTAACCTACACACATGCAAACAATTCATAGTGCATATATTAAATCTGCATCGCATATATTTATTTAATTGAATCGTAACGTTTGTGAATTCTTAATAGCATTATGCTTTATTATAATTTTTAAATGGGTTTAATATGTGGAATGCGCCACTTTCTGTATATTATGTGAATAGAATCGAATCCTTGCAGCCCTAATTATAAATATACTATATTGACTTCATCATTACAAATACATATATTTAAATACATGCCATGCAAGTTTTAATTGAAATGTATATTTTAGTTTAGCTTAAATGCTTGTCAGTAGGGGAGCGTGGGGCACAACCTAACACTTTTAAAATTCCTCAGTTTGTGTAAATCCACATGGGGTTCAGAGTATAATATCACAAGATACATAAATGAGCCAAAATGCTTTACATTACTTGAAATAATGATTTCTCAACATTAAACGTCGATTGTGCATCTTTATTTACCTGTTTCTTGTGGTTTCTTTTAAAATCCATAAAAGCAAACTGTGAAAATTACATGGCTAATGTCATAGAATAGCATAATTTAATAATAGCGGGGCAGATAGTAACGCAGTGTTACAACATTCCTCATCAGCGCAACTGGAATATAAAAGTGGTTAGTGTCTTCTGCTGACTTGCCAAGCATTAATAAACTATCTAAACCAGGGCTGCCCAACCCTGTTCCTGGAGATCGACCTTCCTGCAGAGTTTAGTTCCAACCCTGATCAAACACACCTGTCTGTAATTATCAAGTGCTCCTTCAGATCTTAATTAGTTGGTTCAGGTGTGTTTGATCAGGGTTGGAGCTGAACTCTACAGGAAAGTCAATCTCCAGGACCAGGGTTGAGCACCTCTGATCTAAACTGATAAACAATAGATCGGCGATTAAAATAATAGCAGATTTGTCTTATTTTAAATGAATACTAAAAACTGAGAAGAAAAATTTTCTCCAGCCAGAAATGAACTTTTACTATGGTCAAATAAATATTCAGTGATATCATTAAAAGGCTTTTGAATTTTGGCGTACTTTTTTCACTGTATTGCCATGGCAACAAGTAAATACCGTAAATTTGGTTATGTTTGGTTAGAGTGTGTGGAAATATTTAAACCACGTGTGTTACCATTAACCCGGCCTTAGTCTGTGCCCCGCACACCTTTACATTTGGCAGCACACTTAAACCATATTTTAAAGACAATAGAAGTAATTGTGAAAACACAGAATTTGATAGACAGATAGATTTTGATACTAACTTGTATGTTGTACTTAGTTCTGTATACACTTCGGATCGGCATGCCTAAACCGCAGCAGCAGCACTCATTCATGTCCTTAGCAATGGAACAGCCCAAAAGATAGGTACAGAACATGCCGGATAAACCTAATTAAAATATATGACCAATGTTTAATTTCACATTATGACTACTCAGGCTTTATAGATTACAATGTAGTAACAATATTTGTTTAGTGCCACTGAAATCACTTACATACGGCTTTGTCATCACAGCAGCTCATTAAGCCGGTGTGAAACTCTCTGGGTTCAAATGCAGCAGGCTGAGATGTGAACGCCATGATCTAGAAGTAAAGAAATGTGAGGAATCAGGACTATATTAATGCTGAAACACTTTGCTTAAAACTGCCAAATTTTAACAAACATATTTAGTTCATTTGAAATTTAGGTAGAAGATTAATATATACAACAAGTTCCCCCAAATAGCATATGTACCTTTGCCTTCTTGTTTGTTGAGCCAGGAAACACCTCTATACACAGAAACCGGCATGGAATGTCTTTATATACAGCTGGACAGACAGATATTCAGACACACCTTGCAAACCTACAGTAAATGTCATAAAAACTTTATACAGACAGTTCTGTTGTGGAAATGTATGTTGTGCTTCCTTTAGGTCCAAAGTTCTAAATTGATAAAAGCCACACATTAAGTTACACATCAGCCATCCTTGTGAACCACTGCTTTTACAAAAACAATGATACAACATATCATTATAGTTAAACATAGTGTAAAATATTGTAAGAATATAAAATAACTGTTTTCTATTTAAATATATTTATATAATTTATTGACCCTAAACTTTTGTACTGACTTATTAATTGAATTATTCATCCAATCAGCTTTGAGGTAAATCACAACATTACATTACACCTAAAGCAAAATGTTGTTGAAAAACAAATGATGGTGTTTAAGAAGTCTTTACTGAAGGAATGTAGAAACTACAATGTCATAAAGCCCTGCGAAAGACAATCACATAAAAAAAAAAAAAACTTTTGGAAAATATAAAAAGAACTAATTTAAGTTCTTGATTGTAAGCAAAGATAAATTACATTTAAAGCTAACTTTAAAAATAGGGTTTCGGACAATCAGCTAACATGCTAATAATTTCTTGGCATAGCTTGTAATTATCATTGAAGATCAGGAATAAGGAAAAAAAAGTGTTGAATAAATGATAATGGAAATATAGATACATGTCACACCCCTGTGATGAAGCAAACGTTTATAGCTTTACTGACTTATAAACAGATTAGCTCACAACAAAACAATTACAACACAGCTTTAGTATGTTTTTGTCTAATATTAATAGGTCTATATATGTTTTTTTTTTTTTGATTTAGTAAAATATTTATGAAAATATTAGTATATTCTGTATTTCTTATCACTGCAAAATCAAATTATTGCTGGCAGCATTCCACATTCGGTAAGCCAAAAGCAACGATCATAATAACATTATCTGTGAATATGTTTACAGATAACAGAAAGGCTAAAATGACACTACTAAACTGTGTTGTACAGGCTACTGTGAATTGTGAAATATGCCAACACTGACTATAATGGGGCTAGTTTATTCTAACTTACATTTTTGTTAGCTAGAGTGGTAATGAGAATGAGAGGTGAGAGTGGTAGTGAAGATGACATAAATAGAGAGGATAAAGAGTCAATGACACATTAGACACAATGACACAAAGATACCCTCTGTGAATGGTTCTCTGAACCCCTAGAAAGATTTCTTCAAGGATTCAGCCTCTATAAACCCCTCATTTCTGAGAATAAGACCGATGTTTGGTTTGTGTGGCATGGAGGGACTTCACGTTCTGGTTTTCATGTTGAACAGAATCTTAAACGTGTGAGAGTCGATCTGGACTATGACAATGGAAAGGTGTAATTCTCTGATCCTGTAACTAATACACTTCTACACACTTTCACAACCACCTTCACTCAAACACTTTTTCCATTCTTTTACAGTTATCCCTTTCTGAGGATCTTACCGGTTAATAGTCAGTAATCTTTACTCCATTAGGTCTGGATCTTCATACTTTCATCTTTCTTCATGTTTCTTCTGTTGATCTGAAATTCAGAAAACAAGTACATTTATTAATCTTTAAAAATGAAAAATTATTAAAACACCTGGTATAATAATTGCATAATAATATCATTTTTTCAAGTGTTCAACCACTCAAAGAGTTAACTCAACACATTTTCACTGTTTGTTGTAAATTAATAATTGTTTATTTCAGTTATAGAGGTTAAATGATCATTTGTTCATTTAAGCTTCTTGCTGATCCACAACAATGTTGAATGAAATATAAATATTTAGTATAGAAATACTTGATTCTGTTTATATATCTGATTCTCAGATCAAATGATTATATCTCTGTGACTCACTGAAATATCTGACAAAGTTTGAATCTGTTTTATTTTCATAATTGCTTGTATAAACTAACAATGTGAGATGATGAAGTTTGTGTCATTTTCCGAATGAAACATTAAATGTTTGTTATAATAATTAGGTTTTAAATGTGTTAAAAAGTCTGGGAATCCTAAATTTAGTTTTTTTTTTTGTTGTTGTTCCTCCAATGAAACAGTCAAGTCAAGTTTATTTTTACAGAGCTTTATATAATACAAATTGATTCACAGCAGCTTTACACTAATAAACAGTAAAATCATCAATGTTGCAAAATTCTTTATGATGAAAATTCTGTTTCAGTTTGACATATTCATTATCAGTGTCATTATTCGGATCAATTTAAACAGCTGCAAACAAAGCCAAAATAAATTAATAAATGTATGTAATAGAAATCGTTCATTTGTTCATGTAAAATCATTTCTGACATCAGTGCAGTCTTACTGACATCTAGAGGTGAAATTGCACCTGACTGAAAACTTCAATGGTTTCATTACAGATGACAATAAGAAAATAAGAAACAGCTTAACAATGTAGTTAATAAATCTGAATGGCACCATATGAATTATATACAGGACTATATGCTTAATTGAAATTATATGAACGAAAATTCACAATAAGTCAAACTGTCATGGAGGCTCCTCTCAACAACCATCAGAGGGCTCCCGCTCCTGAATTTTGACTCTCTCTTTGTCTCCAACCTGATTACTGGCACCTGTAGGGCATTTTAGAGAGTATTTACAAAGCCACTAAATGGCAAGCCTGCAACTATTAGCCAGAAAAGCGTAACGGCTAAAGCTAATGCATCCGGTCTGGCAGTATGTGGGAAAGGATGTCAATGAAAGAGAAGCTTCACTATGCTTAATAAACAGCTTTTTAGAGAAAACGGCTTATCATTTATTAATTGACAGCCTATCTGCTAATCTTTAACCTGTTTTACACTAAACAATACTTTTGAATTTAACTATTCTTAGGTATAAAAAAAATGCTGTTTTATAAGATAAGTCACTAGCTGTGTCCGAAATTGTTCACTTGTTCACTTATTCACTAATCCCTATATAGTGTATGGCAGTTAAGTGGACTATATCAGAAGGAGTGAACGAAATGAAGTGAACGAATTCGGATGATGACGATATATTTATATTATGGGTTCTGCTGCATGCAAAACACGTAGACAGATTACTAAAATAAGTGTTATGTGGAACCTGAGTTTTCCAGGCCTTCAGGAAAATCTGTTCCTCCTGTGTTTTCAGTGTATGGGACTGTTCTGTAGATGAAAGTTGTGAAATTTGTTACACATAGTGGTAAGACTTAAATACATCACCAGCAACACCTCTGTAGATTTAAGTTCTTCTAGAGGTGAGTAACTTAATAATAAATTAAGTAAATTAATAATAACAACACATACATCTTTGTGCAGTGCAATATGGTTTATTTATGGAAAACATAAGGTTGTGTGACAAAACCAACACACAACAACAGTACTACAATAATATAACTTGTCTGACAATCTGCTACTCAACTATTCAACTATTTTAATCAATAAAACTATACTTGTATTTATCTGATATCATATTTTCATTGAATCTCCTATGAATATTTTTCTCTGTGCACTGGAAAGGTAAGGGACCGTCTAAAAGTTTTTCATTTGTTTGTCAGTAGCAGGAGATCAGTTATAAAAATTGCTAATTTTCCTTGGTTTAATTCATATTGTAATGCCTGTAAATAATAATGTTTATACATTGTTGATTTATTTATAGATTGACAAATTGCTTTAAAACAGGTTTAAAACCCTAATGGATGATATGGTCATATCTCACGCAATCATTTGACTTGGTAATGCTACAGCATATAGACATGGTAGAACAGGTTGTTTTCTTTAACCTTACAGAATATACTATAGCTCAGTGGTTCTCAACTCCAGTTCTTGGGGTCCACTGCTCTGCACATTTTGTATGTTTCTGAATCTAACACACTTAGTTCAGTTCATGGATCTTTCTCCTAACGAAACTGCTATAGCTGTCACAGAGTCTCCAGCAATGCCAGATCCTTCAGCCTCACCCACTCGTTCACAATCACCAGAGTTCTGATTCATTTCACCTGTCTGCACCAGTCAGCCATGGTATAAAGCCATCTTCCCGTCATCACCACAGTGTCTTACCTGACTCCATACCTGATCCACTTACCAGCTCAGCATTCTGGATGTCCAAGAGAAAGACATTATTACTGTTCAGCTAAGTCTCAGCTCAGTTTATGAACTTTATCATCCCACCTGTGATTGTCTCTCACTCCTCTTCTGAAGTCGTTAAAATAAAGCTCCGTGTGACTGTGATTTACCTGTGTTGTCTCTGTCACAAACCTGGTCGGTGTCCCGTTGTCTACTCACCACCAGATGTCACTCTCACTCCACCCACTCACTCTGACTGTCACTTTGCATCTTGGACTGCATCTCCCATCCTCCACCGCTCTGATTGCGTCAGCCCCCGTGACCAATCAGGCATCCTATAAAACCCCGGTCCTCCTCAGTTGCACTTCCTGGTTTGTTGTTGTATTGTATCGTGTTATTATTCCTGTTCTCCTAGTGTGTTCCAAGTTCCTGGTTTTTTGGTCTCCTGCCTGGTTTTCTCGTCTACGTCTGTCTAGCCGCCTGCCCTGTGATTTATCGCTCGTTATTTTCGGACTATTCTCTTGGATCGCCTGTTACATTCCTGTCTGCTCCTGTCACGACCCTGCCTGTATGACCATGTCTCTGTCTAGTCCTTCTAATAAAAGCTCGCTTATGGATCCGCTCGCCTCTCGTCAATCACTCCTCGTAACAGAACAAACCAGCACAACAGGATCCAGCAGCTTTTCCCTCGGTCATTCCGGTATGGACTTTGGACTATTGTGTGTGGGCGCGTCGCTTACTGTGGGGGTCGCGGAGGAGGAAAGCGACAACGCGGTAATGGCGGCCGCGCACCCCGCTCATATAATGACGGCCGCGCGGAGCGCGACGCCACAGATCCGCTGGCCGCTTGGCTCACTCGGGAAATGCGGCCACGCTGGAGCGCGCCCGAGCCATGACGACGGCAATGGATCGTATTGCTCAAATGGCGGCGAACGTAATGGATAGCATCGCTCTAATGGCGGCGACAGCTGTGCCCGTTCACAAAATGGCGGCCGCGTCGGAGCGCGTCCACACAATGGCGGCAACGGCGGAGCCCGTTCACAAGATGGCGGCGATCACAGAGCTCCGTCACGTCACAGCTGCCATACAAGAGCCGTTTAAAGGTACAGTTACATTCCCTGAGTCAAGTCAAGTTGCAACTGTGTTTCCTGAGTCAAGCCATGTCGTTCCTGAGTCAAGCCATGTCGTTCCTGAGTCAAGCCATGTCGTTCCTGAGTCAAGCCATGTCGTTCCTGAGTCAAGCCATGTCGTTCCTGAGTCAAGCCATGTCGTTCCTGAGTCAAGCCATGTCGTTCCTGAGTCAAGCCATGTCGTTCCTGAGTCAAGCCATGTCGTTCCTGTGTCAAACCAAGCTGGAGCTGTGTCAAACCAAGCTGGAGCTGTGTTTCCTGTCTCAAGCCAAGTTGCAGAGCCACCGCACAAGATGGCCGCCACGCCAGAGCCACCGCCCAAGATGGCCGCCACGCCAGAGCCACCGCACAAGATGGCCGCCTCGCCAGAGCCACCGCACAAGATGGCCGCCACGTCAGAGCCGGCTAAAGCCCCGTCAGCCAAGCCACAGCCTGCTCAGGCCGTCTCAGTCAAGCCACAGCCTGGTCACGTCATGTTTTCTGCTCCTGAGTCGGCACCCATCATGGCCGGTCTTCCCGAAGCGGTTTCAGACTCAAGTCACGCCCCGTCTGGTCCCAAGTCTGCTCCAGAGATCACGTCTGACCTCAAGTCTGCTCCAGAGGTCTCGTCCGGTCTCAAGTCTGCGCCAGAGGTCCCGCCTGATCTCAAGCCTGATCCTGAGCTCCTGTCTGATCTCAAGCCTGCTCCAGAGCTCCCGTCTGACCAGGAGACAGACCCAGAGGCCTCACCAGTCGGAGAAGCCGTGCCAATGCCTCCTGAGGTGTCAGCTTCGGCTGTGGATCCTCCCATGGAGGCGGCGTCCCTCTACAGACTCTCTGCTTCTCCCCATACTCTTTCTACCTCCTCTATCTCTGCTTTCCCCAGGTCCCAGACCGTAACGCGGGTTCCTGTTCCGCCCGGAGGGCTGCTGCGCCTCCGGCTCCGCCCCGAAGGGCCGCTGCGCCTCCTGTTCCACCCCGGAGGGCTGCTCCGCCCCCTCCCCTATTCTGTCTACCTCCTCTGTCCCTGCTCTCCCCAGGTCCCAGACCATGACGCCGGTTCCTGTTCCGCCCGGAGGGCTGCGGCGCCTCCTGTTCCGCCCTGGAGGGTCGTTCCGCCTCGGAGGGCTTCTGCGCCTCCTGTTTCTACCCTGGAGGGCGCCCGCGCCTCACGCTCTGCCTCCGGCTCCGCCCTGGAGGGCTCCTGCTCTGCTTCCGGCTCCACCCTGGAGGGTACCTGCTCTGTCGGTCCTGCCTCAATCTCTGGGCTTCCCTCATGGACCTGGTCCTCCAGCCCTCGCCCTGTCTCCCTCCCATCCCACCGCTTCCCTGGACTGTTGTTTCTTTCGAGCGTCTGGAAGCCGCTCCTTGGGGGGCTATGTCACAAACCTGGTCGGTGTCCCGTTGTCTACTCACCACCAGATGTCACTCTCACTCCACCCACTCACTCTGACTGTCACTTTGCATCTTGGACTGCATCTCCCATCCTCCACCGCTCTGATTGCGTCAGCCCCGTGACCAATCAGGCATCCTATAAAACCCCGGTCCTCCTCAGTTGCACTTCCTGGTTTGTTGTTGTATTGTATCGTGTTATTATTCCTGTTCTCCTAGTGTGTTCCAAGTTCCTGGTTTTTTGGTCTCCTGCCTGGTTTTCTCGTCTACGTCTGTCTAGCCGCCTGCCCTGTGATTTATCGCTCGTTATTTTCGGACTATTCTCTTGGATCGCCTGTTACATTCCTGTCTGCTCCTGTCACGACCCTGCCTGTATGACCATGTCTCTGTCTAGTCCTTCTAATAAAAGCTCGCTTATGGATCCGCTCGCCTCTCGTCAATCACTCCTCGTAACAGTCTCCTTTTGTTTGCTGAAAACAGTTAAGCATTTAACCTCAACCAAATTGTTTTTAGGACACCTTGTCTGTGTTTCAATGACATTTTGCTGTCCAGACATGGTGCTGAACATGGACAGTTCTGCTGTGTGCCAGTGTATTGCTATAACATTGTGTTTTCATTTTCTTTTTAATGAGTAAACTTATTTTCAACAGTTTTGCCTAGATTACACAACTTAACTTTAAAAAACTTAAATGTGATTTAGAGGATAGGTAAAATCTTGTAGATGCTTCTACCCTCACCTTGAAGTTTCTATACATATTTTCAGTGGTTTCACAAATTAGCCCCAAATTACTTGGACATTAATAAGCATGCTGTAACAGACACACTGCACATCATAGTTTAGGGATTGTCATGTCTACTGAGATCTACTGACTTTAACATATGATATGATATAGAGCTCAATAGGTTTTAAATGGTGGAAGACAAAGTTTTAGAACATTCTGTAATTTCTTACTTACAGTGTACTGAACATACTACATTTCAGTGTTTCACGTCAAATAAAGTTAACAGATGAGAAATCTGTTTACATAAAGACATGTCCCAGGCCATATGATTTGGCCGCTATCATGGTGCTGAATGTGCACCGTTCCGATGTGTGCCATTCTGGTTAAATCCCTTCTAAGTCTTTTGATTTCATTTTACTGAATCAACATTTAGGATTCAAACATTCTGAATGGAGTTTACAAAACAAGTTTAATATGCTTATGCACAATTCAGAGAATATGTAACATCTCTCTGTCATGAAAGGCTGTCAATCCAGAAGATCCAATTGCAGCTTTTATTTAAGAGTCCCAAAAACAGTAGTCCACACTGGGGCAAAACCACAAAACAGAAAACTTTTGTATGTTTGAACGTGTGGTTCAGCTGTGTTCCAGTGCATCAAAGTGTTTTGAAATTTTAACAAGACAACATAAAGGTTTTAGAGGACTCAAAAACAACATTAAAGCACTTGCGTGCAAAATAGAGTACAACTAACATCTCTAAGTTACGCAAACTGCATCTTGAAGTTTCAATATCTTTTCAGTCACAGATTGGCCCAAAATTACTATATAAGGACTCTTGAAAGGACATACTACACCTTCTCGTTTTGGGATTATCAAATCTGCTAAAATCCGCTGACTTTGATATACAGTAGCATATAGCATTCAATAGATTTTACAAGATAGAACAGAAAATTCTGAACATGCTGCCAGGTCTTCCTTGTAACCTACTGAACATACTACAGGTTAATGTTTCACCTCAGATGAAGTTTGGAGATGCTCATTTTTATAAAGCAACTGACATCTCAATGACACTTCAATGTCTTTTTAATGATTACATAAATTGTCCTTCGATTACTTCGAAATGATAAAGCACACTAAAGTACACACTACACCTCATAGCTTGGTTATGGATATATCTACTGAGTTCACTTGACCTTGTAATGCCAGAGCATATGGAGCTCAAAAAATGTTACATGGTGGAACATGTTGTTTTAAAATGGTCTGTAACGTCCTTCTTTAACCTTACCTTACTTATGTGAATGTATTGTTTTATATGAATGTATTATTTGTCTATGTTTTTATGACATGTCGCTGTCCATGTTTGTGGTGCTGAATTCACAGGTTCCTGCTGCACCCCAGTGTTTTGAAATAATTGTTAAGTGTTTTAATTTCATTTTAATAAATCAGTTTTTAATAATAAAAAGTTTTTGGCTGGATTACAACAATAAAAAGAAAACATTAAAAATGTATAGTCGTGACTTGGACGATGCATGAAGTCACCTAGACGCTCCTGCACCTTGAGGTTTCATTACTTCTTCAGTGGTTACACAAATCAACCCCCAGCCATTTGAACATTATTAAGCACCCTCCAAAAGACATACTTCGGCTCATAGTTTGGATATTATCAAATCTGCAGCATTTTTACACAAGTGCCTAAAACTTTTAACAGTACTGTAGCTTTGCAGGTAGGTCTCTTGAAGCATCTTGGAGACGTTGCCACAATTCTTCTGGTTTTAGTCTGCTTTAGATTGTTCTGTTTCTTCACGTCATTCCAGACAGACTGGATGATGATAATGAGATCAGATCTTTGTGTGGAGCACAAAGAGTCAGACTCCTTGTGCAAATAAAAATCTCACTGGATTATTACTGTCAGTGGCAAAATAAATGTTTGGAGATGTAACTGTTTAAAAGTAGATGCTTTGTTCTTTATTTTGATGTGTTGCATGTTCAGATATTCATACAACCAAATATTCTTGGGGGCCATGAAATTTTAGTGAAAATGATCAAAAATGCTTCAGGCTGGCTTTTTTTTTTGATCCACTGAAAAGCTATTGAAACTTCAAGCTGCAGGTAAAAACATCTGGGAGATTTTACACATCCTTCAAATCATGCTTAAGAGTTTTAAATTTGTTTGCATAGTCCAGTCAAAGACAATTGAAACCTAAATGTTGGTACATTAAAAAGAAATCAATGGCTTTAATGTTGTGCAGGGAAACAGGTCAATTTAGCTTAAAGGGAATTAATTATGATTTTATAGGGATTTTGAACAGAATCACTGTTCTACAACTGATCGCTGAGTCTACCGGCGATTCTTTGAAGGAGCTGTATAACATTAACTCTACAATGGAAATTAATATCCAATATATAGTGAAAACACTATTAGCACAGTAACAAGATCGGCAGTTTAAGACAATTCAAATAAGCACAAAACACAAGATACTTCTCTTTTCAATATAAATAAGACTTTATTGGACAAATATAAGACATATAAACTATAAACACATGGACACATGCACTCACATGTTCACACAAGTTGCAGAAAGAAAGAAAGTGAGGGTAGAATGAGTTTAGGAGAGTGCAGATATGAAATCCCAAGTTTATTGCAATATATGCAATTGCTTAGACCTGAACAACCATTAATCATCTAATTAACCCTTGCATTGAGTTTCTCAATGAGGCTATTAAACTTTGTATGAAATGCACCAGTTCAGCTAGAATCGGGAGGTTTTACTTGCATTTCCTTTTGGCACTGATGCTGAAAGGGGATTCCCAAGGTTGTTGATTGGCTGGAAGTTCAGTAGTTGGTCAAAAAATGTATGTATGCTCTGTATGTCATTACAAAATCAAATGAATTCATTATACAGGTGCATCTCAATAAATTAGAATGTCATTGAAAAGTTCATTTATTTTAGTAATTCAGCTCAAATTGTGAAACTTGTGTATTAAATTCAGTGCACACAGACTGAAGTAGTTTTTGGTTTTGGTTTAGTTTTGGTAGTCTTTGGTTCTTTAATTGTGATGATTTTGGCTCACATTTAACAAAAACCCACCAATTCATTATCTCAACAAATTGGAATACTTCATAAGACCATTAAAAAAAAAAAAACATTTTTAGTGAATTGTTGGCCTTCTGGAAAGTATGTTCATTTACTGTATATTTATTCAATACTTGGTAGGGGCTCCTTTTGCTTTAATTACTGCCTCAATTCGGCGTGGCATGGAGGTGATCAGTCTGTGGCACTGCTGAGGTGGTATGGAAGCCCGGGATTCTTTGACAGTGGCCTTCAGCTCATCTGCATTTTTTGGTCTCTTGTTTCTCATTTTCCTCTTGACAATACCCCATAGATTCTGTATGGGGTTCAGGTCTGGCGAGTTTGCTGGTCAGTCAAGTACACTAACACCATGGTCATTTAACCAACTTTTGGTGCTTTTGGCAGTGTGGGCAGGTGCCAAATCCTGCTGGAAAATGAAATCAGCATCTTTAAAAACCTGGTCAGCAGAAGGAAGCATAAAGTGCTCTAAAATTTCTTGGTAAACGGGTTCAGTGACTTTGGTTTTCAAAAAACACAGTGGACCAACACCAGCAGATGACATTGCACCCCAAATCATCACAGACTGTGGAAACTTAACACTGGACTTTAAGCAAGACTCTAGGACCTTGGTTTCCAAATGAAGTACAAAACTTGCTCTCATCTGAAAAGAAGACTTTGGACCACTGGGCAACAGTCCATTTCTTCTTCTCCTTAGCCCAGGTAAGACACCTCTGATGTTGTCTGTGGTTCAGGAGTGGCTTAACAAGAGGAATACGACAACTGTAGCCAAATTCCTAGACACGTCTGTGTGTGGTGGCTCTTGATGCCTTGACCCCAGCCTCAGTCTATTCCTTGTGAAGTTCACCCAAATCCTTGAATCAATTTTGCTTGACAAGCCTCTCAAGGCTGCGGTTCTCTCAGTTGGTTGTGTATCTTTTTCTTCCACACTTTTTCCTTCCACTCAACTTTCTGTGCTTGGATACAGCACTCTGTGAACAGTCAGCTTCTTTGGCAATGAATGTTTGTGGCTTACCCTCCTTGTGAAGGGTGTCAATGATTGTCTTCTGGACAACTGTCAGATCAGCAGTCTTCCACATGATTGTGTAGCCTAGTGAACCAAACTGAGAGAGCATTTTGAAGGCTCAGGAAACCTTTGCAGGTGCTGATTAGCTGATTGGCATGTCACCATATTCTAATTTGTTGAGATTGTGAATTGGTGGGTTTTTATTAAATGTGAGCCAAAATCACAATTAAAAGAACCAAAGACTTAAACAACTTCAGTCTGTGTGCACTGAATTTAATACACGAGTTTAACAATTTGAGTTGAATTACTGAAATAAATGAACTTTTCCACGACATTCTAATTTATTGAGATGCATCTATATTTGTTATTTATAAAGCGCACTTTAGAGTGAGTTTGATCATTTTAAAGTTGTTCGAGGGGCAATCTGTGTAACCATTACAAAGATATTGAAGTTGTTATGTGAAACTACAATTAATAATGATTTTAAAGTTGCTACAAAGTTGCACTTACAAACTGCAGAAGTGTGTGTATTCACCACCACATGTCTGTATATAATTACTATGCTTGTGAGTGAGAACATGCCTTTATAAATATCTCTAAAATTCATCTGAGGTGAAACATTGACCAGTAGTATGTTCAGTAGGCTGCTTCTGTGGCCCATCTGTTTTAAGGTTTGACGTGTTGTGCATTCAGAAATGCTCTTCTGCAACTTTTGGTTGTAGTGAGTGGTTGTTGAGTTACTGTTGCCTTTCTATCAGCTCAAAACAGTCTGGTCAACTTGAGATGAGAACTTTGCAATATTGAGAAACATGGAGCTCTTCATATTTCTTCAAAAAGACAAGAGGCTATATATTTCTTCATTTCTGTTGAA
>NW_026128870.1:0-6333 GCF_022985175.1 Labeo rohita
TTGAGTTGACAAAACCCGATAAAACCAACATGATTTAGTTTAGCTTCACTGGGCTCACAAAGCTCGATATAAAGGTTCTCTATCAACTCAGAGTTTGTGATTTAACTCTGGAGCGCGTGCACCTGAAAGTGTGACACGTGCACCAAACAGCCAATCACACGGAACATGGAGAGAGTCAGCAAAGCGTCCGTTGGATTCACTTTACATGAGAGTTGGCACAATTCACTTTTCTGCTTAAGATTAAGAGATGTCGTTATTAAAAAATTTGTAAATTTAAATGCATTTACAAGCCAGAAATAAACAGAAAATACACAACTATGCAAAGGAATCAAATGCATTTAATTATTTATATAAAGTTTTACACAGAGCTCAAAAGGAAAAAAAAATAGGTTTAGTCATTATAAAAGTTGGATATATTAAAACTGTCTGTATGTATATATTTAATTTGATTTAATTTAGATACAAAGCTTAAAATTAATTGCCACTTGATATAATAATTACACTGCTGCTCAAAGGTTTGGGATCAGTAAGACTTGTAATGTTTTTTTTTTTTTTAAAGAAGACTCTCATGCTCATCAAGGCTGCATTTATTTGATCAAAAACTTTTTTCTGGATTCTTTGATCGATAAAAGAACAGCATTTATTTAAAATGCAGCATTTATTTTTCAAACAATATACACTACTGTTCAAAAGGTTGGGGTCAGTAAATTTTTATTCTTTCTTTTTTTTTTTTTAAAGAAATTAAATCCTTTTATTCACCAAGGATGTGTTAAATTAATAAAAAGTGATCGTATACATTTACATTGTTATAGAAAATATTTATATTTTGAATAAATGCTGTTATTTTTAACTTGTTATTTATCAAAGAATCCTGAAAAAAATAATCACAAGTTCCAAAAAAACTGAAGAATCTGAAGAATGTGACACTTAAGACTGGAGTTACAGCTTATGAAAATTCAGCTTTGCATCACTGGAATAAATTATATGTTAAAGTATATATATAAAAAATTATATTGTAATAACATTTTGCAATATTACTGTTTTTTCAGTAACACTTTATAATAACGTTTAGCTGTAAGTCATTTATAAGTGATTAGTTAATGATGAAATTATCATCTACAAAACATTCACAAATGATTAATAAGTGATATGCTAACAATTTGCGTATGTTTTGTTAATTTATTTACAAGTCATTTACAAGTTAATTTACAAGCAATTAGTTAATGATGAACTTATCATTTACAAAACATGACTATGTGTTTATAAATTATTAATAATTGACATGTTGAAAAGCAAAATGCAATTATTCTAAATGTTTTCTTTTTTAAATAATAATAAATTATTTGCTGTCAAGTGAATAACCGTGTAAACCCTTTCTCTCATCAGCACAGTCTTGTGTTCTGTGTGGAGTGTGTGGGATCTAGTGATAATGTGAACCAGTTTATTTATATACTAAAATATATTAGAATCTAATTCAGCAGCTTAGTTATTCTAGGAAAATCAGTGCACAATATTAATAATTTCATAAATCCAAAAATTGCTATTTGCATTGTACTTATAAAGTGCATTTATGAAAAACAATATATTTCTACACTGCACGCAAATGTTTCCATTAAAAAGTTTAAATCAAAAAGGGAATAAATATTGATGTGTAGTGTATTATATCTGTGCAACTGTTACGGTTGATGCTGCGTGCTGGATGGAACGAGACGAGAGACGAAATAACAAGCAAAAGGTTTAATATAATCCTCAGGGAGCACAAGCAGAAACAAGCAGGAAGATCCACACACGTAGTAACCTTAATAAACAACATTAAAGACCGACAGAAAACTCAGGATACAAACAGGCTTTAAAAGGGTGACTAATTACAAGGACAGGTGAATGGGATGACAATAACAAGGGTTAAACCAAAGCAGACAGATCGACGGGGGAAGACAATGGGAGAAACCAAAACAGTCCAATAAACAGAAACACAAGGAGACATGTAACATTACTCCCCCCTCCGAATAGGCGCGACCTCGCGCCGTAGGAAACAAAAAACAAAATAAACAAGAGGGGCGAAAAAACAGCAGCAAAACAGAGTCCATGTGGGGGGAGGCTTCGGCGGAGGACGGAAAACAAAAAACAGAGTCCTTAGAGTCCATGGGGGCGACGAAGGTGGGAGGAGCCAGGGAGGAAACAGGAGGGACCCGAAGCAGGAGAAGCAGAGGGAGACCCAGACCGCAGCCATGATGACCCACGGTGGAGCCGATGGAGGGAGGAGCCATGGTGGAGGAAGGGCTGACGACTCCAGGGGGCCGACCGACAGAGGCGGAGCAGCTGGCGGAGGAGCCCGAGGCGGAGACGGAGAGCCGAAGATCCAGGGCGACACCGAGGATCCGGAGGGCCAAGGCGGAGCCCTAGGCTCTGGCGACCAAGGCGTAGGCGGAGCGACAGAGGATGGAGGCTGTGCCGGAGGGAGGGAGGAGCCCAACAGAGCCGGTGGGATGGAGCGACGAGGCAAAGCCGGAGGAGTGGAGTCCCGAGGCGATGGCGGGACAACGACCGACCAAGGCGGAGCCGGAGGGACGAGGGAGCCCGGTGGAGCTGGTGGGCCGACGGGCGACGGTGGAGACGAGGGCGCTGAGAGCCGTGGTGGAGCCGCAGGGTCGGAGGGCCGAGGCGGAGTTCTGGACTCTGAGGCTGGAGGCGGAGCTGAGGGATCCTCCAGCCCTGACGCCGATGGAAGCTGGCAGACCCGCGGTGAGCCCACTGCACAGGTAGTGGGCTGAGGGTGAGCAGAGGGGCTGTCAGGGGACAGCGGTGACCAGACAGACAGAAGAGGGGGGTGGGTGGGAATTCCATACCGACAGGTAGATCATGACAGGTAGGTATTTCTGTAGAAAAGTCTATTAAATCTCCAGAGTTAGTTTCCAGAACTTCAGTAAAGAAGTCAATCAAGTCCCCAGAGTTCAGTTCAAGCTCACCCCCAGCGGTGGTGCAGTGGGCAGGGCTCTCCATAGCCCTCTCTTGCTCCACGCAGCACTCCACCGTTGCGGTAGTTGTAGCCGGCTCTCGCACCTGGTCGGACGTGTTGGGCTCTGGCTCTGTGGCGATCCTTTGCTCTGTCGCTCGTGGCTCTGGCTCGTCATCCGCGGTGGGCTCGGGCTCATGCTCCGCATGTCGGGGTGAGGGTTGGCTGGGTTCTGGGTCTGGAGTGGGGCTGACGTCCTCCTTGACGAAGTCAATAGTCCATGACGATCCACAGGACGCCAGCACCCACTCGATGTAGTCCGGCAGGCTCTCTTGAGGACCCTCCCCGGATAGCAGCCCCTTAGTGGTGGTGTTCAGTCCTGCACGGTAGAAAGTGCAAAGGCTGCTATCCGCAAAGTGGGAGTGTTCTGCGAGGAAGATGTAATCTCGGGTGTGGTCCTCAAGAGAGCGTTCCCCCTGCTTCATTATGATGAGGAGAACAGTAGGGTCCATAATAGAAAATCAAAAAGAAAAACACTGAGAAACAAGAAAAAAAAAATAAACGCAGGGGAATAACGCCGGTTAAACTGTTGTAGGTCGGTCTTTCTGTTACGGTTGATGCTGCGTGCTGGATGGAACGAGACGAGAGACGAAATAACAAGCAAAAGGTTTAATATAATCCTCAGGGAGCACAAGCAGAAACAAGCAGGAAGATCCACACACGTAGTAACCTTAATAAACAACATTAAAGACCGACAGAAAACTCAGGATACAAACAGGCTTTAAAAGGGTGACTAATTACAAGGACAGGTGAATGGGATGACAATAACAAGGGTTAAACCAAAGCAGACAGATCGACGGGGGAAGACAATGGGAGAAACCAAAACAGTCCAATAAACAGAAACACAAGGAGACATGTAACAGCAACAGTTTATTGAGCCTTTTCTTTTAACACTTTTAAATTTCAGTTAATGTGCATGTTAAAAACTATTTATAGTCTTTGCTATGCCGTGTTTTGTTCTAACAGACACCCGGAAAACAAGTAACATGATTTAGAATTAACAACTACTTTTGTGTGGCTTTATAGTAACACAGAACAGTAACACAATATCAGATTTAGATCAGCCCTGTCTGACTGATATAGGGGTGGGCACAGAACCCACTTGAATATTTGTGTTGTACTGTTCTGGAACAGTGTTGTAAATATAACTTAACCACTGATTTCTAGTTGTGTCCTCATTTGGAAGGCTAAACAAAGTACTTTCGCTTTTGCAACAAAACACACCGTAGGCCCTATTTTAATGTTCTAAGCACATGATCTAAAGTGCATGGCACAGGTGCACTTAGGGCATGTCCGAATGCACTTTTGCTAGTTTTACGGTGGGAAAAACGGTCCGTGTACCCGCCGGTGCACGGACCAAGAAACATGATAATACAATCTCAGAATTTTCGCAATTCCGAGATTGTATCCCACAGCTCTAGAGGAAAAACAACTCGTTATTCTCTCTTTTCCCCTTGGCTCAGAGTTTATATCCTACACTGCTGCATTTTTTTCCCTCAGAATGAACAAATTAGTTTTGTTACTAATCGAGTTATTAAGTCTAAATTAGGAAATATAAACTTGCATTTGTGAGAAAAAAAGTCAGAATTGTGAGATAAAATAATAATAAAAAATGTTATGTAAAAATGTTAATAGTAATAGGATTAAATAATATTTTATGCATTAACTGTAGGGCTAATACAATATGTCCAGCATTTGAACAGCATATGTGAATATTATGTAGACCTATTGTTTAAATCAAATTCATGCTTTAAAAGTAGAGTAATCATAGCAGTTTTCATCCATAGTCTGTCCGTTTAAACATCTGCGTTTAGCTTCAAATGGCGTCTTTGACTACAGTATTCTAAAAAAAAATATTTGCATCGCGATTTTGACATCAAAAGGCACAGAAATATTTTTTCCTCTTATTTTACCCATTTACCTCTACTGGTTACCAGTGTTTTTCTGCAACCACTATGCGCGCGGCTGCAAGTGACGTCACTGTGATGTCTACTCGAAATTGGTCTATAGGGTCGTCCCTAATTTCTTCATGAGTCATGGGTGTGTTTTGAGCGTAATGTGCACTAAACCAATCAGAGTCTCAACTCCCATTCCCTTTAAGAGCCAACTGCACTCTCGCCACAGCGGATTCACTATTTACACAGCGGAAGAACAAAGAATGGGGCATTCACGGACCGAACAAGTTACTATGCACCAACTTTCCATCCTCTCTCCTCCTTGATGAAAGTGGTCATTTGTGAAAAGTGAAACCAAAAAAAAAAAAAAAAAAACAATGTGTAGAAAGCGGTTGACTATCCATTATGACATGGATAGTCACAATACTTTCACTTTTAATATTTGGCATGTTTGTGTGCTGCTGTGTGTCCCTGTGTGTGTAATAATTGTGAGTGTATGTGCATTGTGCACCTGCCTATAGGCGCATATTACTAACACGACTCAGGTTTGTTGGTCAATAACAAGAAAAATATTGCGCCATTGACTTCAGACCAGGTTTTAGTTGGTCAATGACACAGTCTAAGAATATATTGTCATTTATTCTTAACTCTTTTAATTTTACAATTGTTTACCTGGATTTTCTTTCTTTTTATATATAAGACTAAGGCTTTAAAGGCCTATGTTGTTCCTTGGGCCTCCAATGTGTCTCACATCCTCTGTGGGAGTGGTTGAACATTAATACTCCTTCTAGTGGTTTAGTTTATAAGATTTATAATTCAGTCCTTTTACAGCAGTATACTTATATTTCAGCTATCTACTCCTGGGAAAGGGAAGGTCTTGCTCAAACTGATTGGGACGTGGTATGAACCAGGGGCCGTATTTATAAAGATTATAAAGTTTGTATAATTTTATCATTCCATCAATTCTAATGATATAATTTTACTTTTATTCCTAGATTTAAGAATAAGAGTGATTCATAAAGGTTCCTAAGTGTTAAGACTAGGTCTCAGCTCATAAATTATTTAAGAGAGCTAGAGACGTCTCCTAACCTAGTTAGGAGTAACAAGATGGCAGCAAAGAGGAGGAGACACACACTTTCCAATGAACATATGACATATTGGAGTTATATGATGACAAGGAATTGATAAAACGATACAAACTTATATACTAACTGCAGAAATAAAAGTAGGAAAAATGCAGCAATGCACCGGTGATGACACAGTAAGCAGAGTCTTAAATATTGTGACACTAACCCCACCAAACACAACAGTGGCCAAAAGTGATGTGTGGAGGGTTTTAATAACAAATATATCAGTGGGTGAGTGTTGTAATCAAAATGAGGTTTGTCCAAGAAAATGATTTATTTGCTAGGCTTTTGAATAAAG
>NW_026128871.1:0-6322 GCF_022985175.1 Labeo rohita
AGATAAAGAGCATACTATTTAGAAACTCACTTGAGTTACTTCGAGAGACGGAAAAATCCGTATTTGCAAATGCGAATGCAAATGCGTTGACAGGATCGTTCGAATTTCATCCAGACTTCTGTTTAGTTCTTCAAACGTCTCAGGAGGTAGCAAATATGAAATAAATATAATAGCTATTGTGCTATTGGTAACCCTTTATGTCTGTTTGTCTTTTTAACAAATATTTAACCAATTAAAGGCATTAAAAAGCGCATCTCTTAGAACCGCTCAAACTGTCAGTCAAATTTCACAACTCCGCCCCCTGAGCGCCGCGAACTTACGTTTCAGCACATCAGAGTCATAGAGCAGAAGCAGATGAACGTCTTCGTCTTGTAACGGTAAAATACCTTGTTGTTTGAATAAGTGCAACGTTGTCTTTATGAAATAAACACTAGTATGTCTATAAAGATTCATATAATGCATCACCACACTGGTGTGATGTTGACGTAATGTGATGTCGTCGTTTTAATGATGGACAAATTGCACACATTCGCTGGTCAAAAACCCGCGGTGTAACTTCATTGAGTTGACACAAAGCAACCGAGTGATCCTTGTCAGCTAGGTAGAATATATTATAAGAAATTTCTATTTTGATTTTATGGCTATCTGCTGAATGTGCTGATGCATGTAAATTACATGATGTAATTTATTAACATTTCATCATATTATTTAGCCTGTGGTCACACAGCATGGCAGGTTAAAGTTTACGATGATATTATATTATGCATGTATTTGCTGGCTAAATTTAAAAAAAAAAAAATCTAGTATTGTATACTCCCCGCTCGTCTTCACATGTATAAACATAGAAAAACATGGTTTACTACTGTAATAATGTTGTATTAAAAAAAAAAAAAAACTTTACTCAATGAGAATGAGAATTATCAGGTCACTGTGCATTCTATATATTTTAGCATGCAGCATGTAATCTGCATGTACGCAAAGCAAAAAAAAAAAGAAAATGAACATCTTACACAGCTAAATAAGAGAGAGTGCACAACCAATTCACAAACACAGGACAAATGCCCTTTTTTCAATTTCAGCACATGCCCCTCAAAAGGTCTGTGCACGGCCCTGTCAAATATCTCTAATTAGCTTTGCGGATATATGACGCGTCTTTTAAAGATATCTATAACATCATTACAGATATCTTAAATTGAGTTGTGAATAGTCAAAATATGTTTACAAATATCTCAAATCTGATTTCTTACTAGTGCAATTATATTTGCAGATATCTCTAATTGTCATTCTGACTAGTCAAATTGTAATTATCACTCGTCAAAATACAATTTTTCCTATCTTTAAACATATTTATGGATAGTCTGAACAAAGGTCTAAATGCTAAAACGGCTTGCCATAGGGCTAATGTTTAGACGATATAAAAGTAATGTCTAAGAAATGCTTAGACCAGTCTTTACTGAATAATCTGTCTACAAATATCTGCTCAAACGTGTACATAATGTGCTTAATAATAATTTAGTTTCTCAGATGTTGTTTTTGTATAATAATAAATACAAAACGTGTGCATATGGACAGCTATAAAATCACATGGGCAATATTGTTCATTGCTAATTTAACAATATTGCTCCAGGCCTATCAACATGCTCACTGATTTATTCATTTATTTATTGATTTTAGTGACCGGATACCTATATAAATATTTTTTTTGGGATAGAAATTATAGAACTAATGTTCTTATTTAGCAAGGATGCTTTAAATTGTTCCTGATATTAACATGCTCACAGATGTTATGTTATGTTTGTTTGTTTGTTTGTTTTGCTTTAGTTGTTTGTGATCTGATACCTGCACAACAGATAAATCCTGCAAACTTTTCCTCTGAGTGCGCTGTACCAACATCAGATCTTCAACTACACTGAATTACAGGTCCTTCTCAAAAAATTAGCATATTGTGATAAAGTTCATTATTTTCTGTAATGTACTGATAAACATTAGAGTTTCATATATTTTAGATTCATTACACACAACTGAAGTAGTTCAAGCCTTTTATTGTTTTAATATTGATGATTTTGGCATACAGCTCATGAAAACCCAAAATTCCTATCTCAAAAAATTAGCATATCATGAAAAGGTTCTCTAAACGAGCTATTAACCTAATCATCTGAATCAACTAATTAACTCTAAACACCTGCAAAAGATTCCTGAGGCTTTTAAAAACTCCCAGCCTGGTTCATTACTCAAAACCGCAATCATGGGTAAGACTGTCGACCTGACTGCTGTCCAGAAGGCCATCATTGACACCCTCAAGCAAGAGGGTAAGACACAGAAAGAAATTTCTGAACGAATAGGCTGTTCCCAGAGTGCTGTATCAAGGCACCTCTGTGGGAAGGAAAAAGTGTGGCAGAAAACGCTGCACAACGAGAAGAGGTGACCGGACCCTGAGGAAGATTGTGGAGAAGGACCGATTCCAGACCTTGGGGGACCTGCGGAAGCAGTGGACTGAGTCTGGAGTAGAAACATCCAGAGCCACCGTGTACAGGCGTGTGCAGGAAATGGGCTACAGGTGCCGCATTCCCCAGGTCAAGCCACTTTTGAACCAGAAACAGCGGCAGAAGTGCCTGACCTGGGCTACAGAGAAGCAGCACTGGACTGTTGCTCAGTGGTCCAAAGTACTTTTTTCGGATGAAAGCAAATTTTGCATGTCATTCGGAAATCAAGGTGCCAGAGTCTGGAGGAAGACTGGGGAGAGGGAAATGCCAAAATGCCTGAAGTCCAGTGTCAAGTACCCACAGTCAGTGATGGTCTGGGGTGCCATGTCAGCTGCTGGTGTTGGTCCACTGTGTTTTATCAAGGGCAGGGTCAATGCAGCTAGCTATCAGGAGATTTTGGAGCAGTTCATGCTTCCATCTGCTGAAAAGCTTTATGGAGATGAAGATTTCATTTTTCAGCACGACCTGGTACCTGCTCACAGTGCCAAAACCACTGGTAAATGGTTTACTGACCATGGTATTACTGTGCTCAATTGGCCTGCCAACTCTCCTGACCTGAACCCCATAGAGAATCTGTGGGATATTGTGAAGAGAAAGTTGAGAGACGCAAGACCCAACACTCTGGATGAGCTTAAGGCCGCTATCGAAGCATCCTGGGGCTCCATAACACCTCAGCAGTGCCACAGGCTGATTGCCTCCATGCCACGCCGCATTGAAGCAGTCATTTCTGCAAAAGGATTCCCGACCAAGTATTGAGTGCATAACTGAACATAATTATTTGAAGGTTGACTTTTTTTTTTTTTGTATTAAAAACACTTTTCTTTTATTGGTCGGATGAAATATGCTATTTTTTTGAGATAGGAATTTTGGGTTTTCATGAGCTGTATGCCAAAATCATCAATATTAAAACAATAAAAGGCTTGAACTACTTCAGTTGTGTGTAATGAATCTAAAATATATGAAAGTCTAATGTTTATCAGTACATTACAGAAAATAATGAAAAAAATAACTTTATCACAATATGCTAATTTTTTGAGAAGGACCTGTATATTGGTAAGGTTCCTTGACTACTGATGATGAGTTTTGCAAGCACTTAAATATCAGGTATAATTTACTTGTGTTACTTGTTGAACCGAATTCAGAAAACAGTTTTCAGGAATTACACAACGTCTGTTCACATCTCTGTGGTTAGATCAGTGTGCTTCATAATGTGTCTTTGACCTTCATAATGTATGTTTATATTATACTGTGTTATAAATAAAATACAGATAATCTAAAACCCCAATCTCTGAATCTTCTCACATTGTTTCTTACAAAAAAAAAAAAAAAATGTAGTACTAAGTCAATGCACAACGCAACAACAATAAACCTAACCCAACTACAATAACTAAACAGCTTAAAATTTCAGCAATTCTTTTGCAGAAAGATGACTATATGTGATGAGATCTGGGAGAACCCGTCGGATGTCGCGGTGGGACGTTTTTAGGAAATTCGTTTTTCATTGAATTATTATTCTATAACATCTTGTCTATCATCTCTGAAAATATCTCTTCGAAATGCACTTGTTTAGTGCAGAAAAATAGACATTTATTGCAGCAAGCAGATTCTCCTATGTTAAGAACGCGCTGCGGAGGTGCTTTCCCTTAACACCACAAAAACAGTTAACCTATCAAAATAAACCACCTAACATATTTAGTAAAGGCGTATCAGTTCACATTGTCCACCAGTCCTGTGTAAAGTACGGCAAGCAAAGTTATTTATTTATTTATGTATTTATTTTAATATCGTGAGATGGCGGAGCACAACAACGCTGTCTAAAGTACTGCAGCTGCTCACTTAACCGATCTTACTCGTCTCAATCTGCTCAGTTTTGGTGATGCCAGTGCCCTAAATGATGTTACGGGCTATTTTACATCCAGAGATGAAGGATCGGATGATGAAGTTACTAAAGAGGATTCCGATGACAGTCTGTTTCATCACAGTGCGCGAACAGTTGCGCTGCGCTCGCTTTTACTACAAGGTGCTGCATTATTTACTAAACATAAAATGGGTGATCAACGGAAAACAAACGTTAGTCTGTTTGTCTAATGATGCAGTAGCGCTCCTAACTTGACAGACAGCTCTCGTTAAACCCGTAAAGTGAAAGCCGTCTCACTTTAAAGCCGTTTTTCTCAAAATCCCATTCCTGAAAATCATCGCTATCAGCCGACCTAAGATAGCCATAACCTAGGTTATGTAAAGAATACAAGTTTTGGAAAGGGGCCTGAACTCAGCTTTCATATG
The DNA here is from genome assembly GCF_022985175.1 of Labeo rohita. Taxonomy (NCBI): domain Eukaryota; kingdom Metazoa; phylum Chordata; class Actinopteri; order Cypriniformes; family Cyprinidae; genus Labeo; species Labeo rohita. The sequence continues at coordinate 4,767 of NW_026128871.1, forward strand.
GTGTCAAAACCTAAAAAGGGTAAAATTTCACCATGTGTTTTCCTAGGTCGCATCACATATTTGCCGTCTCTGGCAAAATACGGCACCTCTCCAGCTGATGTCTGCAAACTGTCAAACACGGTACATCCCTCTGCTTTCATGTTTATTCCACATACCATCAAATGTTTTATTAGGTTTGAGGCGTTTTCCCCTTCACACGCAACTGCTGTAAAACATTTGCTGCACGTCGCAGTGTCTGAATCATTTCTCGTGAAATATAGCCACACTTTAGAATGTTTAGTCTTTGGCATTTTAAGTTAGACGCAAACCACCTGCTGCAGTCAGAGCAAGTGTAACGATAGTTGCAGCATTCACGCGCTTCTCGGATGGTCTCATTTCCAGACGATTTGTGCTTTTAATTCGAGATGTGAAAATGGATAGTAACTACAAAGATGTCTTGGATTTCTATTATCAAAGCTTTCCGACGTTCACGTGAGTTTTCTTATTCAGTAAATAAATTTTCTGATCATTCTGACACCCATGAATGCAGTATTTAAATTTAACTAGCGATCATGCATGTTGATGCACCAGAAGACAAATATTTCAACCGACAGTTCAGGCATTTAAGTGGCACCGAAATGAATTCGCGTTCCGGTCACAGGGGTACCGGGTTTCGGTACCCAACCCTAGTCTCTCAGGTGAATCACTAAATATTCAATGGCCATTGTCACTCCCTCGCATATTCCCTTTCTATCACAAGTATGTTGTTATAAGTATAGAGTTTTTCACATCATTTTGCAGAAAAAAAATTCTAGACTACCACATCCAGTACTCAAAAGTCTTGTGAACAAATGTTCTGTATATGTTTCTTGGTCTTATTTCAGTGACTTGAAAAAACAGATTTTTACTAACCAGTGTAACCCCTATGAAATTTCAGGGTTGCAGACATGCAAAGATAGAGAACAGAAAATAGTTGTAGTGGCTAGCAAATTCCTCTAGGGGGCGACTTCCCTGTTGAATGATATGGGATAAAAATTTCATGATTTGTTTCATGGAACTACGGTGAGGATATAAATATTTTTTTTTTTCGTTTGAAACTTGTTTTGTAATTGTTCTTACATGTTCAATGTTAAGAAATATAACTGATTGTAATGGATGACTAACGAATATTGACAGATGTGCACTGAAATTAGGATATAAGCATTATTTTGCTGTGGGAAAAAGAAAAAAAATCGGAGCGAGTTGATTATTAAAATTGCTGCGTCATATGTTAGCCACCTGTGCAGTAGTCATGTTAATGGGGTATTTTTTTCTGCATATCTGGTGGTTTTCTGTCACACAAAAAGAAAAAAAATCGGAAGCTATCATATAGTAAAGTGTGACTTTATTTGTTTTATTTTTTGATTTGTAGTGTACGATAATGGTGTGTTTAATGTGCTCTGTTTAATGTGTTAGCGTGACTATTTAGTATTTTTCTTTGCAAAAAGAGGGTGACACAGACAAAGCTGAAAGGAAGTAATCCATTTTATTTAATATTATATAATTTCATGTGAAAAGTTTGTTGTTAATCTAGATAA
>NW_026128872.1:0-6318 GCF_022985175.1 Labeo rohita
TCCAAATTGAGAAGACTGACACTTTGTAGTTGTGTTTTGCTGCTGAGGGTGTGTTTTCCCTTGGGGTCGGGTGAGAATCTCACCCGGTGTGACCCTGGGTCTAAATCTCCTGACAAACCAAAAGGTCTTTATTTTTTACAACTGATTGGAAGATTTGTTTGTTTTTGGATATAACAGGACAAAACACTACTGGGGAATTTTTATTCAAGAAGAACCCAACTGTGGGGAGAGTCTCTGGAGCTTTGCCTTTGCCTTTGTATTTATTTGAATTGGAACTGAATTTAATTCTGAATTGGATTTTTATTGTTTAATTGTGTAACTGGCGTGATATATTTTACCTGACAAATAAATTGTTCTATTGATTCAACCTGATTCTGTCTGAAATCATTATTTCTAGTGATTAAGTGATTGATATTTTCACAAAGTTTGTGTCCGGGAGGGATAACATAAATGGTTGGACCATGGGGACCCCATTAAGGGCTCCCGATTACTGACTGTCACTGGCTTAACACGTTGTAGTTCTCGTGATTATAAAAAAAATACACTTTATGGTAAGGACTGCAGGATGCAGTCTGCATGAAATCCCTCATCCTCTGAGTAAGTCCAGAACTGGCGGCTTGTGCGTGTGTTCACTGTTGGCCAAGTGAATTGCGGCGTTTAGGTCCCTTAATGACGAATAATTGAAAGTATGGGATTTCCAGAATAATCAAATATCAAAATTTAAATACAATTGAATTTGTGATCAGCCAAAATAGAGTAAACACCTAAATTTAATGATCATAGAAATTGGAGTCCGATTAAACATGGAGCTAGATCAAATTGAAACTAAACCCTGATAAATTAAGTGAACTTTGCAGAAGCGCTGTGAAAAGACAGAACATGCATTAAACCTTCAACCAGCCGACTGGACTCCACGTTTGGGCTGGTGGAAGGATCCTTACATTATTATTATTTATTTACTTATTTATTTATTTATTTAATTTTATTTAATTTTTTTTTTTTTTTTTTTTTTTGGGGAAATTCACAGATTAATGTCTCCAATGCTAATGTGTGCTAAGTAAAATAAAGTTATTTGATTTATTAGGACATTAAAAAAGTGAACTAAAAGGAAACTAGCTGTGAATGACCTCAGTTTGATGTTTGAATGTAAATGGAACGAGTTAAAAAAGTGACTTAGAAACGTGGCACAAGCCAGTTTACACTCAAAACATTTCACAAAATTAAGTTATGAAACAAATATGTTGAAAAGCAAAGACACTTTTCTGATTGTCAATCATTAGTGGAACATGTTTATATGTTAATGTGATGAACTACAGCTGTGCTTTTTCTGCAAATAACGTGAGAACAGACTTCACACATGCAATAAAAATGCGCTAAAAGGAAAAAACTGGGTAAAGTAATTTTCTGAAAAAAAAAACAGAAAAGCCCAGATATTTTTTGGGAGCGTCACTTATATTTTTATATTGCGATTAATGCAATGATATTTAACACGGTAATGGATTTTCCAAACTATTTTTTAAAATTTTTACACATGCATTTATTTTTTTAACTTTTGGAAAATTACAGGGTAAAAAAGAAAAGTGATGTTTGGTCAGTGTTCCCTTAGTTTAATGGAGAGTCTATTTAAAAAACAAAATTATACAACACCAAACTTACAAACATAAATATGTCACCTAAAATAAAAGAATAAAACCTTTGGGTTTTTCACAAGCAGCACAGATAAACAGATGTTCTTGAAAAACTGTTTTTCCACACAAAATATCATCACATTGAATCAAAAACAATTAATAAAATGAAACCCCCCCCACACACTATTTTTTTTTCAGCTGTTTTTTAAAAAAAAAACAACAAAACAGAAAGTGAGAAAATAATGAAATACCACAGAGTATGGGGGCAGTGCACTGGTCGACACAAAATTTTTTTTCACTGGTTTCGTCATTTTTTTGGGGAATGAGGGGGAAAAAGTCGACACAGTACATGAAGAAACAGGAAAAAAAAAATCCAAAAATATTTAGTTTTTTTGGGCATGGAAGCTAAAAAGACGTTCGCAGTAGGCTCACACTGCATTTTTTTCCCTTTTTAGCCCAGAGCCGCACAAAAACAAAAACCATTTTAAAAGAAAAAACCATGAGGTGAATCTTAATGTGGCCTACTTATGTTTCCGCTCTTTTTGGGTTTTCTCCATCTACAATTGCGGGGCCCAAAGACAACTAAACTGCAAAAATGACTAAAAAAAGAACAAGTAATACACCGTCTTTCGGGCAATATCTGCACAACCTTTGGTAAAAGTTTACTGATCAATTTTCCCTGAAGACTTTTCAACAACAATAACAAAAAACCCCCGTGTGATTTATAGAAATATAGAAGAAAAAAAAACAAACAAAAAAGAAAAAAAAATTGAGTTTAAGATATTTCCTTTTCTTTTTGGGACGCTCAAAAGAGACGAAAATAAAAACCCAAAAATGTATTTACTTTTTAAATTGCATATTGTCCCCAAGGGGATACAGTCATAAAATGATTTTTATTCGGGTTGGGGGGAAGATTACCCAAAAACATTTAAAATGTTTTTTTCTACGTGGTTCGGGAAAATTCTTCTTAAACCAGAAGACTTGGGGGATTTTAGGGATTCTTTAAGAATTTCTGTTTTATTTGGGGCACTTTTTGAGAGCTGTTCAGGCAAAAAAACAACCTTTAAAATATGCAAGGATGTTATTAGGGCCTACCCGTTTTTGAATAAAAAATAACCTGCAAACCCCATTGAGTAAAAGGCCCACCAAAAATCTCTGGTCATAAAAAATTGCCACAAATTCCAAATTGGACAGGGCCACCAAAATATAAAAAAGGGGACTCTAAAATTTTTAAATATCAATTGGGGAAAAGAATGGAAAGCCCTTTCCACCAATTTTTTTTCACCGTTTGGTGTATTGGTTTATGAAATTAAAGAAAAAAAAATTAAAAATTTTCTTAACAGGGCAGAAAAGAAATGAAAGCATCACCTTTTTTTTTTTTTTGGGGGGTTTAAACCCCAAAAAAAAATTTCCCCCCACTCTTGTTAAAACCGAACAAACGGCATAAGTAAACCCGACCCTAAATAAATTCTTTTTTACTCTTAAATTTGTTTTTTTAAAATTATTCCTTCAAATTTTTTCCAAATTATTTTGGGGGGCTGGGTTGTTAAAATTTGTTATTTTAATTAATTTTTGAGATTTAAATTTCCAAAAAAATTTTTTTGTTAAAATTCCCTTTTTAAACCAGTTTTTTTAAATTTAGGTTTTTACCAATTGAAAATCCATTTTTGGCAAAACCCCTTTTCCCAAAATATTTTTATTGGAAGATTAAAAACTTCGAAAGAGTTGGGAGGGGGACATTTGCTATTTTAGGTCACCCCAAACCAAACGGTATTCAGCAGATTTTTAAAAATGTCTTTATGATGCTAACAGTTCCTTTTAAACAAGCATCTTACATTTCCCTAATAAACACCCCAAGTGAAAAAGATTGGTGACCATTCTTCTATTGCCAGATGGCCCACCATTGCCACCTGGATAGAAATATTTGTTCCGGTTAGACACTCCAAATAAAGGGATGAGAGCCAGGAACCCCAAAATTTTGTCCTCGATACTTCTTGAAATAAAAGTAACATGAAAAGGCTCTGTTAACACTTGGGGTTTAATTTGCGGTTACTTCAAAGAGAGATAAGAAATTACTCACTTATACCAAGGCGAACAGACATGCAAAGGCATCGCCTCGAACTTTTTTATTAGATTTACCTTCTTCTTTTCCAATAACAAATCGAAAGCTCAAAATTCTACAAACAGTTTGAAAAAGTGGGAAATTAAAGGGAAGAAATTTTGTTGAACCATCAGAGAAGAATCATTTCTCCCATTGTTAAATGTCAGAAGAATGCCTGCAACCTGAATAATAAAACTTTTATTTACCCTGACCCAAATGTTTTTCCGACAAATTTTCTTCTGAAATGTTGTCTAAAGGCATGGTTGTACCTTTGTTAAAATATTCACCCAAATGGTTAAAATCAAGCTAAAAAATGGAAGAAAGTGTTAGCCCAGATTTGTAAAATCTCTTTTGGGCATCCCTATGTCCATCTTAACTTGACTTTATCCAGTGGAGTATGATTTAACAAGGTTACAACTGATTTTCTGACAATAAATTCCAAGTAAAAGGATCAGTTCAAATGTAACATGTATTTAAAATTTCAGGTAAATGTGTATTAGTCAATTCAGGATAAATCATTCAGACATAAAATTCTAAAAGAATCAAAGAGTAAAAGGTGGTTTTCTTTATCATAATTTATTCTTAAGATTTAATAATCAAAAAAAAGAAACATCCCTAATATAATCATAGCATCGGTTCACAGTTGAAGCAAGTTCTAGACGCTTCTCTCAGTGATGTGGTTTGTTGTGACAAAATTGTAATGGAATTATTTGTTTGTATGAGAAAATGCAAGTGTTAAGATTCCTATTAAAGAGGAGCTGATGTTGTGTTTTTTGCTTTTCTGCTCTCGGTTTTACAAGAGTGGGGGAGATAGTTATTCTTATTCTGCTTTAGTTTCATAAACCAAAATACGACCACAAGAGCAAAGATTCACAGTAACATGTGCATGTCATTTCATTTACTTCCACTTCCTCAGAAACCCTGTATAATGTCAAATTTTAGAGTCTCTGTTTTCTTATATTTTATTTGACAGTAAAGCAACAATAGCACCAACTGGTGAAACAAAATGTGTAGAGAGAGGCTTCTGCCAGTTCTTGTTCTCCATATTGATATTTAAACAAGTGCAGTATCTGAGACGATCACCTTTTGATGATTTTTGGTGGCCCTGCTCCAATCTTGGAAGTTGTGGCAAGTGTTTATGACCAGAGCTACTTATGGTGTGGACTTCTTTTTATCTCAATGAAGTATCTGCATGGTACACATATGTTGTTTGGATTGGGGCATGTAAAACTGGTCAGGCTCCTAATAACATCCTTTGCATACTTTATGGTTGCTTTGTCTTGACCTGTAAGCACTGCTCTCTAAATAAGTGACTGCAGCATCAAACAGCACATTCTCAATAAAGAATCCTGCTGAAGATACACCCAAGTCTTCTGGTTTAAGAAGTAAGTGCTGTCATGTAACCTTTTACAGTAGAAATAAACATTTTAAATGTTGTTGTGGTGAATCTTCACTCCATCCAATCCGAATCAAAATCATTTTATAGACTGTATGCATCACTTGTGTGTGACAATATGCAATTTAAAAAAGTAATTTATACATGTGTTGGTGTTTATATTTCGTCTCTGATTGTATGAACGTACCAAAAGAAAAGTGAAATATCTTAAACTCAATTTATTTTTCTCTGTTTGTTTGTTTTTTTCTTCTTCATATATTTCTATAAATCACACTGGGTTTTGATTTCAGCTTATTGTTGTTGCAAAGTCTTACATGTGAAATATGGTGATGCAGTAATACTTCTATGACAACAAAGTGATTGTGCAGATATTGCCAGAATTTACTGACAGAGACAATGTATTACTTGTTCTTTATATCAGTCATTGTGTAAAAGCAGTTTAGTTGTCATTAACTGGGCCACATTAACAACTGCAATTGTAGATGAGAGAATAACTCAAATAAGAGCAGGAATTACATAAGTAGGCCTACATTAAGATTCACCTCATGGTTTTACTTTATAACTGGTCTGTTTGTAATATGTGCGGCTCTGGTAGCATGAATGAAGAAAATAATGCAGTGTGAGAACAACTACTGCAGACATTCGGTCTTTTTTAGTAACTTCCATGCACAAAAAGACTAAATATCTTTAATGGATGTCTTTTTCTTCCTGTTTCTTCATGTATTTCTGTGTCGACTTTTGTCTCCTCCCTCATCTCCTCTTAAACTGTGAAACTCAGGAAGTGTCTGATTTAGTGCACACAGCACTGTTAAAACAGTCTATTAATGTGTCAGTATGGGGTCCAGTGCACTGCCTCTCATACTCTGTGAGTATTTCATTATATTCTACACTATCTTCTGTTTTGTTGTTCTGTTTTTAATACAGTATTCAGCTGAAGATAAATGATGTGCTGTGTGTAGGAGGGTTTCAGTGTTTATTGAATTGTTTATTGATTCAATGTGATGATATGTTACGTGTGGATCAGATACAGAGTTTCAGAGAACATCTGTTTATCTGTGCTGCTTGTGAAAGATGGAGGCCCCAGGACATGTGCTTTGCTAGTTCTTCTTATTTTAGGTAGACATATTTATGTTAATGTAAGGTTTGAAGTTTTTCCCTTTTGTTTAAACTGAAAAATATTGTGAATTCCTCCT
>NW_026128873.1:0-6317 GCF_022985175.1 Labeo rohita
ATCTAACCTACTATCTATATCTATCTATCTATCTATCTATCTATCTATCTAACTATCTATCTATCTATCTATCTATCTATCTATCTATCTATCTATCTATCTATCTATCTATCTATCTATCTATCTATCTATCTATCTATCTATCTATCTAACCAATACTATCTATCGATCGGACTCGGACTTACGGTTTTCCTAAAAATGCCGACTAAAACTGGGAAAAATCCCATAGACTTACATTGACGGAATTTCAAATGAGCCAGCACTTTTCAAATTTCAACTGTCAAAATCCCCAGAATCCTTTGAGCCTCAATCAAACTTCCCTTCTATGTACTGCATTTCTAATCCATTTAAACTCATTCAAACTCATCTATCTATCTATCTATCTATCTATCTATCTATCTATCTATCTATCTATCTATATCTATCTATCTATCTATCTATCTATCTATCTCTATCTATCTATCTATCTATCTATCTATCTATCTATCTACTATCTATCTATCTATCTATCTATCTATCTATCTATCTATCTATCTATCTATCTATCTATCTATCTATCTATCTATCTATCTAATCTATCTATCTATCTATCTATCTATCTATCTATCTATCATCTATCTATCTCATCTAATCATCTATCTATCTATCTATCTATCTATCTATCATCTATCTATCTATCTATCTATCATCTATCTATCATCTAACCCTATCTATCTATCTATATCTATCTATCTATCTATCTATCTATCTATATCTATCTATCTATCTATCTATCTAATCATCTATCTATCATGCTATCTAGAAACATCTATCTATCATCTATCATGCTAGAATCATCTAGAAAGATCTAATCATCTATCTATCTAGAAACATGCTATCTAACATGCTCTAATCATGCTAGAAACATCTAACATCTAATCATGCTAGAAACATGCTAACATGCTAATCATGCTAGAAACATGCTATGACATGCTAATCATGCTAGAAACATGCTAAACATGCTAATCATGCTAGAAACATGCTAGCAACATGCTAATCATGCTACAAACATGCTAACGACATGCTAATCATGCTAGAAACATGCTAACGACATGCTAGTCATGCTAGAAACATGCTATCAACTATGGTAATCATGCTAGAAACATGTTAGCGACATACTAATCATGTTAGAAACATGCTAGCGACATGCTAATCATGTTAGAAACATGCTAGCAACTTTGCGAATCATGCTAGAAACATGCTAGCGACATGCTAATCATGTTAAAAACATGATAGCGACATGCTAGTCATGCTACAAACATGCTAGCAACTTTGCTAATCATGCTACAAACATGCTAGCGACATGCTAATCATGTTAGAAACATGCTAACGACATGCAAGTCATGCTAGAAATATGCTAGCGACATGCTAATCATTTTAGAAACATGCTAGCAACTATGCTAATCATGCTACAAACATGCTAGCGACATGCTAATCATGCTAGAAACATGCTAACGACATGCTAGTCATGCTAGAAACATGCTAGTGACATGTTAATTATGCTAGAAACATGCTAGCAACTATGCTAATCATGCTAGAAACATGCTAGCGACATGCTAATTATGCTAGAAAAAGGCTAGCAACTTTCTAATCATGCTAGAAATGTGCTAACAAACTGTTAATCATGCTAGAAACATGCTAGAAACATGCTAGCAACTTGCTAATAATGCTAGAAACATGCTAGCAACTTTGCTAATCATGGTAGAAACATGCTAGCAACTTTGCTAATCATGCTAGAAACATGCTAATCATCATAGAAACATGCTAGCAACATGCTAATACATGCTAGAGACATGCTAGCAACATGCTAATCATGCTAGCAACCGCTAGCAACACCCTAGCAACCACGCTAGCAACCACCCAGAAACACCCTAGCAAGCAACCACATAGCAACACCTAGCAATCAGCTAACCACCCTAGTTACCATAGCAACCGCCCTAGCAACCACCCCCAAGTACCTTAGCAACATGCCTAGCAACCACCCCGAGTACACTAGCAACCACATAGCAACACCCTAGCAACCACCCAGTTACCCTAGCAACAGCATAGCAACACCCTAGCAACCACCCTGGAAACACCCTAGCAACGGCATAGCAACACCTTAGCAACCACCCTGGGTACCTTAGCAACTGGCCTGGCAACCACCCTGAGTACCCTAGCAACCGCATAGCAACACCCTAGCAACCACCCCTGTTACCCTAGCAACGGCATAGCAACACCTTAGCAACCACCCTGGGTACCCTAGCAACTGCATAGCAACACCTAGCAACCACCCCAGTTACCCTAGCAACCGCAAAGCAACACCCTAGCAACCACCCTGGCAACCCTAGCAATGGCATAGCAACACCCTAGCAACCACCCTGTTACCTTAACAACGGCATAGCAACACCCTAGCAACCACCTTGGCTACCCTAGCAGCACCCTAGCAACCACCCTGGTTACCATAACAACTGCATAGCAACACCCTAGCAACCACCCTGGATACCCTAGCAACATCTTAGCAACCACTCTGGGTACCTTAGTAACCAGCCTAGCAACCACCCCGAGTGCCCTAGCAACCCCCCCGATTACCCTAGCAACCGCATAGCAGCAACACCCTAGCAACCACCCCTGTTATCATGTTAATAAAATGGTAAACATGTTAGCAACATGCTAGTAAAATGCTAATCATGCTAGAATCATTCTAGTAACTTGCTAATTATGTTATCTATCTATCTTTCATCTAACCATGCTGCTATCTATCTATCTATCATATATCTATATATCTATCTATCTATCTATCTATCTATCTATCTATCTATCTATCTATCTATCTATCTATCTATCTATCTATCTATCATATCTATCTAAATCTATCTATCTATCTATCTATCTATCTATCTATCTATCTATCTATCTATCTATCTATTCTAACTTCTATCTATCTATCTATCTAAAAATCTATCTATCTACTGAGACTAAAATCTATCTATCTATCTATCTATCTGACAGACTAAATTCAAACTTTAAAACTTCAAACTATTTAAACTTTTCCAAACAAAAAACTTTTAAACTTTTAAACTTTTAAAAAACTTTTCAAACTTTTCAAACTTTTCAAACTTTTTAAACTTTCTGGTCTGGCTTTCTCAAGCCAACTTAAAGTTTGTCTTCTTAACGAAAACTTACTTATTTTTTATCTATTATTATTATTATTCTTCTTCTGAGACTAAATTATCAACTCTAACTCCTCCTAGAGCTTTAACTCTACAAACTCCAAACTCAGCCCAGATCTTCAAACTGATCTGAAGTTAGTTGCTATATCTTTTCTAACTGATCGGACTTACGGTTTTCCTAAAAATGGCGATTAAATTTGGGAAAAATCCCATAGACTTACATTGACGGAATGTTCAAATGAGCCAACACTTTTCAAATTCCAACTGTCAAAACTCCCAGAATCCTTTGAGCCTCAATCAAACTTCCCTTCTATGTACTTATAATCATTTAAATCATTCAAACTCATTCAAACTCTATCTATCTATCTATCTATCTTCATCTATCTATGAAATCTATCTATCTAATCATCTATCTATCTATCTAACTATCTAATCATCTATCATCTATGCTAATATCTAAATCTAGAAACATCTGCTAGAAACTAACATGCTAAATCTAAAAACATGCTATGCTAATCATCTAGAAACATGCTAGAAACATGCTAGAAACATGCTATCTATGCTAGAAATGCTAGCAATCATGCTAGAAACATGCATGCTAGAATCATGCTAATCATGCTAGCAACAATCATGCTAGCAACTTTGCTAATCATGCTAAAAACATGCTCATGCTAGAAACAACTTGCTAATCATGCTAGAAACATGCTAGCAACTTTGCTAATCATGCTAAAAAAACATGCTAGAAACATGCTAATCATGCTAGAAACATGCTAAACATGCTAGCAACAACTTGCTAATCATGCTAGAAACATGCTAATCAAAAACATGCTAATCATGCTAGAAAACTTGCTATCATGCTAGAAACATGCTAATCATGCTAAAAACATGCTAGCAACTTGCTAATCATGCTAGAAACATGCTGCTCAACTTGCTAATCATGCTAAAAACATGCTAGCAACTAATCATGCTAAAACATCATGCTTGCTAATCATGCTAGAAACATGCTAGCAACTTTGCTAATCATGCTAGAAACATGCTAGCAACTTTGCTAATCATGCTAAAAAATCATGCTAAGCAACTTTAGAAATCATGCTATGCTAACTTTGCTAATCATGCTAAAAACATGCTAGCAACTTGCTAATGCTAGCAACTTGCTAATCATGCTAGAAACATGCTAGCAAATGCTAGCAACATGCTTAAAACATGCTAGCAACATGCTAATCATGCTAAAAAATGCTAGCAAAGCAACATGCTAGTAACTAAATGCTAAAAATGCTAACATCTAACTAAACTATCATCTATCTATCTATCTATCTATCTATCTATCTATCTATCTGACAGACTGAATTCAGACTTTAAAACTTCAAACTATTTCAGACTGAAAACCATCCAAACTTAAAACTTTTTAAAACTTCTTAAACTTTTTAAACTTTTTAACTTTTTTTTTTTTTCAACAAACAAACTTTTACAAACTTTCTCAACAAACTTTTCAAACTTTTAAAAACTTTTCAACTTTTCAAACAAACTTTTTAAAACTTTCTGCTCCGGCTTTCTCAAGCCAACTTAAAGTTTGTCTTGACGAACTTTTTTATCTAGTTATTATTATTCTTCTTCTGAGACTAAAATTATCAACTCTAACTCCTCCTAGAGCTTTAACTCTACAAACTCCAAACTCAGCCCAGATCTTCAAACTGATCTGAAGTTAGTTGCTATATCTTTTCTAACTGATCGGACTTACGGTTTTCCTAAAAATGGCGATTAAATTTGGGAAAAATCCCATAGACTTACATTGACGGAATGTTCAAATGAGCCAACACTTTTCAAATCCCAACTGTCAAAATCCCCAGAATCCTTTGAGCCTCAATCAAACTTCCCTTCTATGTACTGTATTTCTAATCCATTTAAACTCATTTATGCTATGCTACTAGCACCCTAGCTAAAACATGCCCAAACATCATATCTTCAAGCACCCTAGTAACCTAAAACTAACACAGACATAACTTTCTAATCATCTTAAAAACATGCTATCAACTTGCTAATCATGCTAGAAACATGCTAGTCATGCTTGAAACTTGCTAATCATGCTAGAAACATGCTAGCAACTTTGCTAATTATGCTAAAAACATGCTAGCAACTTGCTGATCATGCTAGAAACATGCTAGCAACTTTGCTAATTATGCTAAAAGGCGTTCTTGAGCTGCCCTGCTGCAAAAATGCGGCCTTGCCATTTCATTTTCTAAGAAAAAAGCAGACTAGGCTATGACAACAGGTTCAACAGAGTTGGCTAGCTGAATGTGAAACCGTATACAAATAAATATGTCTTTTAAAGCGTTGAAAAAACAATATTCCAGCGATTGTATGCAATCCACCCATTAGAAAACATCAAGACATAAATTCAGGTGTTTGTGAGCAGAAGAATTATTTGTATTGTATTTTATATGCTTGTAATTGTTTTCCCTGTTTACTATTTCAAAGTTCTGTCATCTAAATGAAACACTGTAAAAATAGTGTTTGAATTGAGATCTTGAAGGATAAGTTATCCTGTGGCCCCCTCTGGTGGACAACATTAGCACTATTGCCTTCATCTCTGAATCATAGGTTCACTTGAGACATAAACGACTGTTTTCGATTATATTCGTTAAGCTGTGATGTATTTTGAAATGATCTTGTCTGTGTTTGTCCGAGAGAAGTCTTTCTTATTGAGAGAAGAGGATGAATGCGCTCCGGGGCGCGATCGTCCGAGCCGCAACGCGTTGATGTGTATTTAAATATAGAAAATCTAAAAAAACAGCAATTTTCCCCTTTTGAATATGTTCTTCTACTATTATTGTGTTGTATCGCTGGAGTGGTTTTATTTAAAAGCCTTTAAAGCAGCTGCAAATGATGTAGATTAGTGAGCACGGACTGAGAACAGCGACCTGCAGCGCGCTGCTCTGCAAGTTGAACGAAAAATATCACATGCATTTATAAGTGCTCATTTTAACCTTTTTAATATGTTCTTCTATTATTATCGTGTTGTATCGCTGGAGTGTTTTTATTTAAAAGCCTTTAAAACCGCTGTAAATGATGTAGATTAGTGAGCACGGACTGAGAACGGCGAGCTGCAGCGCGCTGCTCTGCAAGTTC
>NW_026128874.1:0-6308 GCF_022985175.1 Labeo rohita
AGTCATGTTAAACTAATTCGAATTAATAGATCATGCATAATAAAAGATTTATTCATATTTTCATTTATGCTCTTTTTCTATAACCGAACCTTGGTTTCAACACCAACGTTATTTTTTATTGATTGATTGATTGATTGTCTTTAAGTGTTTTTACATATCGTACATTTTAAATGAACCAAATACAGTTTAGTTAAAGTAAACCAAAAAGGACCAGCCGTAAGTGACCTCTCGTTTTGGTGTTCACAAAAACTAGGTGTGAAAAAGCCCATAATATGATTCATTTCGCTCTGAAAAGCTGCAACTTTTACTTACAAAAAGGCCAAAACTTCGACACTATAGATGGAGTGACAGTACTCAGACTTTGAGAGCACAGTGTAGAATTTTTTAAATAATGGTTAGAACTTGAATTCCATAGGTAGCGTGGCCGAGCGGTCTAAGGCGCTGGATTAAGGCTCCAGTCTCTTCGGGGGCGTGGGTTCGAATCCCACCGCTGCCAAAACAATTTAAATGTTTGACGATGACAAGGTCGAAGTATTTAACAGCAGTGTGTACATTTTCATATACCATTTACAGCTCTCGTGAAAAAAATACAAATGTCTGAATGTCTACATGTGGATGCTCCAACACAGGCGGAAGTGTTTTACCGTACTGACAAAATGTCGGATCAGGGTTGACAGATCTCGACGGGAATATCTCACTATACTGCATACGAAAAAACATAAAATGAAACAAACCGAATTTAGGTTTAAAGTATTTTTACAGTTCAACGTCCCGTCAAACCAGTGCAACAGACGAATATACAACGCGTGATAGGAAATTAAAGCTACCTGCAGTGAGAAATTAACTTTTTGTGAAGGTTTGAGCGGCTTCTAGTGGTGTGTTACACAAACGACATTAGTGCAAACGATGTAAATTTAAACTGCTCTAAGTATAAACGAAAGTGTGTGCTGTTAACGAACTCCTAATCTTTGAAATATATTTTAGTCATTATATTTTCAATCCATATCTTGAATTAAACATAAATGAGAACGGCCCAAAAGAACCGTTGCAATCGGAATTGTGCAAACGCATTTCAGTCTCGTGGTTTTTTAACCTTTTGGTGACTCGTAGTGAGACACGGGTTACTACAAGCGTGTTGTGACCGGAGCGGCAGAGAGAGAGAGAGTTGAGACAACGGAAGTTCAAAACGCTCGAATAGTTACTCCCAGGGGCGTCGCTAGGGCTGATCAGCCCCGAATGTTTTTACTCCAGCGTCTGCCGTTTCACTAAATGAGGACATAAACACGTTAACAACATCTCCAGAACTGCTCTAAGAGTCACTTCATGAGAATTTCACTGTTTCATTTGAGTAAAACAAGCGTCAAATATACACACAGAAATTTAAAGGTATTCACGGCAACCCGTCAAAGTAAAAGTTCGGTTTAACTTTATTAATCGTTCAGTATAATGTACATGCCTACTACTTCTACTACTACTACTGCTGCTATTAATTAATACAAATTTATACAAATTCCTCACACAATATTTCTTCCATGTTTTAAATTTGCCAAAAATAAAATATCATTTTCATTAGAAGATCAATTTAATTAATATTTTATACCTTCATTTGATAACCAGAAAAATACACAACACATAATTCCATAAGGCTATTGTAAAAATAACTAAAAGTTGTTTTTATGCATTCAAATAAACAGACATGCTAAAATATATTTGGTAACAATAAAACGTAAGGTGAGAAAAAATACCTAAATATGTAATTTTTCTTAGCTTTTAATAAATTGATGGTAAATTGTCTAAGATTCACGGTTTTAATTAATTACACATGATTAATTACATTTTGATTAATACAATTAAATTTAACCATTAAAAAGAAGTCCAGAAAAAAAAAACAAAAAAAAAAAAAAAAAAAAAAAAAAAAACGAAATGTGGGGAAAAAAAATAGGGCCCTATTTTTGCATGCAACTATATATTTGCTACAGTTATAAATACATCTTCAAATTTATTATTTTATTTGTCTAACATATTATTGTAAAGTTATAATTTTGTTATAATACTTTGATATGTTTGCTGTTTGTAGTGATTACTATTTACTATTGTTCATAGTGTGACAAAGTCTTTGGCCCCCAGTTTAATGCCCCCGGACCCCATCCAGGTTCAACCACCTGTGTCTAACAAAATCTTATGTGAGCATGATGTGATCTCCACCCCAACACCACTAGCCCCTGATGTTTTGGCTCCAGCCCCGGATGTTTTAAAATCCTAGAAACGCCCCTGGTTACTCCTGAATAGTTTCAGGAAGTTCATAGCGGGCATTTGGAATACATGGAGTTGGAGAGGAAGAACTGCAATTTTGGTTAATTAGTAGACAATAAAAGAATGTATTTACATCATTTATAAAATACATCGACACGTATATGTAGTATATATATGTAGGTATATCAGTGTTGTATTTAAAATATAAAATACGTTAATATTTGAGGATTAATGTGGTCAACTATCTGCTTGCCTTGTTAACATATTTTAGAGTAAAGTAACTTTGGTTAAATACTGCATTTGCTGTTTTGAAATGGTATTGTCTTGTTGGTATGTTGTCTTAATACCAAATAAGTGAATTATAAAATTAAATTAAGGGAAATTCATCTTGTTTAATGTTTTTGATTCTTCTTCACCCCATAATTATATAAATATTTTCATAGTATATTCAACTTAAAACATTGTTTTTACACATTTAATCATATATTTTACGTACGTTGACTTTTGTTATACACATTTTTACAGCAACTGATTTATTCATTTATAATAAACGTAAAAGCATGTTGTCCTTGTAGTTTCCTGTGCTACATGGGAATGATCCAGAGTCACTCACAGAAAGCAGAATGAATGTATGGTTTTCCTACTGACACGGAGAGGAGAAAAAAGATGCATCAAGTTTTATTTTATTCACATTTATTTGTATAGCACTTTTTATTATACACAGTGTTTTAAAGCAGCTTTACAGAAAATTAATGTTTCTACGTTACAAATAAGAGCTATGTTAACAGGTGTAACTGTCAAAGTAATGTTCATATGGCAAAAATGTTCTAAAATTAGGCTATACAAATCATGCAGTTAGTTAAAATCATGTATTCAGCAGAAACAATTAATACATTAAAGTAATGATCACATGATTTGATCATGTTGATTATAATACAAAGAAAATTTGGTAGTTTTAAGTGTTTATTCGGCGTCATCTGAAGTCCTCTCAAGGCTTGGCGTCATGTCTTCAGAGGTGTTCTCATTACAGGGAGTCTTCAGGTGGTTCTTGTTCCGAAAGCAAAATAGAGAAGGAGAAAAACACAGGAGAAATGGTAAAGTGATGCTCTATCACATATCAGTCCTTTGGCATCGCTGCTTCTCCACATACAGTGCTTCTACAGTAGATAAGAAGTACAGAAGTACAGTAAATATAAAACACAGTAATAAAGTACAGGTTTACTGTGATTACGTTATTAAAGTTGAAGTCAAAGTTTACATACAGCTTCCAGAATCTGCAAAATTTGAATTAATTTACCAATATTAACAAACTTTTGAACTGGGTCATTTTTATAAATGTAACTATTATTTTCTCTTATGGACTGTATGTAAACAACATCTTTTATGTAAAATATCTTATTCAGGTCAGTACTAAATAAGCAATGTTTAAACGTATTTATTTTGGTAAAAGAAATGATTTTATTTAACATTTTGCAGTATCTACAAGGTGTATGTAAGCTTTTGACTTCAACTGTATACAGTAGTGGTATTTAATATATTTCTGGTAATGTAGCCTAGTATGATTCTCAAATGAAAATTGCTAAAATCAGATTTTCTTGACATCCCATATAAGTCACCTGATCAAAACAAATAGAAGAACTGAAGGTGAATTTACACCACTTAGATCTCTTAAAAAACTCTTCTTGTTGAATTAGAAAATTTCCCCTCTAAGTTTTTCTCAAAGGAAAGTGTGATCTTTTTAAAGCCATTTTATCTATCTATCTATTATCAGCTATCGGGGTAGTTGTTAAATGTAGACATTTTTTTCTTTTTCATTCAACAGGCAACTTTGAGGCACATGGGATATGACTTCTATGTAATCAGCAGCAATGAAACCTCCATTTCGTCGGCGAACTGAGCCATCACGTTTTCTGCTTAAGAGCCCTGAAGAAGAGCAGACAGTGAATGCCAGATCACTCTGCAAAGGATGGAATCGCAAGGATCTTCAGAGTTTTTTGCAAGCTTTGAAACAGCAGCAGAATTTTGAAGCTGAATTAGATCTGACTGAGATTCAAAAAGCTCATCGACACCAAAATGTGGACAAATGTGTGAGTACACTATAATGCAATTATGATTGTTGTTCGGTTTCAGACTGAAGACCTGACAATGACCCTGAAGTCACGTGTGCTACAGAAGCTGGATCTACAGGTCCAGAGTCAGAGGAGAGAGGAGCGCAAAGCTAAAGTTCCCATTGAACTGTGGGCAGAGCTGGTACAGAAAATCTCCAGATCCCACGAGAAGACAATTTCTTCTGCCTTTTCCCAGGTGTGTATGAAACCACACATAGTTTTATAGAGCTTGTGGGAAAAAATTCAAACCAGTTAAGAGTTGCTAAAACAGTCACTACATGTCCCAAACTAAGAAGTTGAGAAATTGTGATGGATAGTCTTTGCGTTTGCCAATGAGATTGTATTTCCCTATTACATTTTTGAACTGCAATAATACGTGTTACACGGATGCTTATTCTTACACGGTCAGTATGTTATGTCACCAGCTGATTCTGTCATTCTTATACAAAGCTTATTTACGACTTCTAACCAAGTAACACTTGTCAGTTACAGTGCACAATATTTGACTTTTATTGCTATTTTAATGACTCTTATATCAGATAAAATGTTTACTTTGTTATCAGATGCTTGTGATTGCTGCCATTGAGCCCTGTGGACTGTTGCACTCTGAACCTCCACACCCTATCGTCCAAACTAGGGATGCACCGATACCGATACTGGTATCGGTATCGGGCCCGATACTGAGCTCCTGTACTCGTACTCGTACTCGTACTCGTTAAAATGCCCCGATACCAAAGGCCAATACCACACAGCATGTGACAAGTGCGTATTCAGGCAAAGAAACGCCAACAACAAAACAACAGACAGCAGAATGGAGTCCTTAGAGATTAAGGATGTCTACGAAGTATATGTATGCAAATAATATAATGTTAAACATTCAGTATCAAGGCTTGTATAGCTGGTGCGCGCGAGCTAAAAGGCAAAGCACGCAAAATGGATCGAGCGTGCCGCGGCGAAGATGCAGGGCTTGTCGAGTTAAGATCCCGCCCTCACATCACTGGAAAGTTTGTAGTTTGGTCGGATATGTCAAAAACAAGTAAGTAAAGCAATGCACAAGTAATTTAATGGGAGAGAGAGAGAGAGAGAGAGAGAGAGAGAGAGAGAGAGAGAGGGAGGGAGACAAAGAGAGAGCGCGCACTTTTGTTGCCTGATCTTTATTGATGTTCGCATATTTAGCACACGCATCTCTTGGATTAAAACAAATTCGTAAATATGAAACAAAAAATTATAGAGGCATTTACTATAAACATCATTTATTTTCAACCTTAAGCAGACACGAATGTACGACGAAAGTGAAACTAGCAGTCTGTGTGAAATGCGCTAGGCTGTACTGTACTTGAGCGCGTTGCGCATGTTTTGCTTGCTTCATGAGTGTTTCTGCATTATTTGAGTCTCTTTAGATTATAGCCCAAATAGCAGCATGTTTCAGATTAAAAAAACGCGATTTATATTTCTGAAAATATCAGGATGTTAGGAGATTCATAACGAGTGGTTCCCTGCATTATTACAACAAAACGCGTGATTACAGTACTGAGCCGCTGCAATGGAGCAGTTTAATGCTATTAAATTAAAGATGATGTACCATAGAGCACAAAAAAAAAAAAAAAAAAAAAAATGTGGACAGTGAAAGTAACAAAACACATTTTAATGGGCATAATTAAGTGTAAAAAAAAATAACTAAGGGTTATATAGTCAAAGTAAAAATTATTCGGACACCAGCTATACACCACCTAATTTTTGATATATATATTTTTTTACTAGTGGGTGCAGGACACAGTTTATGATAATGTGAGAAAAGGTATCTGAATAAATTTTGGTTTGACTGGTAAATTTTAAAATATCGGTATCGGTACTCGGAATCGGCAAGTACCAAAAATAAAAGTATCGGTATCGGGCGAGTACTGGAAGAAGTGGTATCGGTGCATCCCTAGTCCAAACATCTGCTTT
>NW_026128875.1:0-6303 GCF_022985175.1 Labeo rohita
AAGTATCATTAGTAGTACTTCAAATTGTATATGAGCTAATCTTGTCCTGCACCATTTGTGCTACTGATAATGAATGATACCTCAAATTTTATGCTGTTGATTTTACAAGGGATTTTTGACAGGCAGGACATCAAGTTTAGACTTGTGCCAGTATTTAACAAATAGCGAACCATAGCAACCACTACAACATGCTGCCTGCATTTGCAGAATTAAATGTTTCAAACTAAGCATTGCAAAAATTAATCAGTCTTGGAACTTCACATTTAAGTTTACTCATCATAATATTTTACCTTTGATCTTTCACAGGATGTTCAGTACGCAGACATTGACTACATGGAGAGGCAGATGGACTTTACGCTGGACCAAGTGAACTTCAAGGGCCTGCCTTCTCTGGTGGACCGCATGAGGGCCGATGGCATGCGTTTCATCTTCATTTTGGTACTAACAATTCTCAATTACTAGACAAACGAAGTTGCTATCATAAAATGGTACAGGATGTTGTAATAAAAACAAAACTTGTAAATATAGATTGATGTAGTCTGGTCTTGAATCATTTATTCTGGCCCAAAATATTCAGTGAAATGTATTCTGTACCAAAACCACATGCTTTATTTCTTTGTGCACTTCAGGACCCTGCGATAGCAGCCAACGAGACTAAAGGCTCCTACCCTGCATATGACACCGGGATTGAAAATGATGTTTTCATCAAATGGCCTCCTGCGCTGAGCAATGAAATTGTGTGGGGAAAGGTATAACAAACAAATAGAGGGAGAAGAACATGCAAGTTCTTCCTCAAGTCCTTATTTTTTCTATTTTAGACTGAACCACTGGTTTTAGCTGTTGTTTCTGTCTGTTATAGGTGTGGCCTGATTATCCCAATGTTACTGTGGACGATTCTTTGGACTGGGATACTCAAGTGCAGGTATCTGCCTCTCTCTCTTGTTCTGTTTTAGTTATTGTTCTTCCTATATTGCTTTCTTTCTCTTTTTAATCATAGAATTTGAGATCTTCTCTCTTGTTCCCTCATATTTAAGTCTTTTCTTATTAAAATCATCAGTACAATGGGCTATAATTGCAAATTTAGTCTAGAGAGATGAGTGTGACATCATAGATACTATCGACCAAGAAGCATGTAGAAGACACACCAATGAGCACATACTAGTACTGTGCTTTAACACCCACTGCATGTAAACAAACTCAAAATCAGCCAATCCAAACAGACAAGAAGTAAATCAGCACATTACTATTTGCGCTGCTGTAATATACAATCAACATGTAGTAATGGTTAAAGCACCTTGTTCAACCTAATGTTTCTTTCAGCTGTTCAGAGGTTTGTGGCATTCCCTGATTTCTTCAAGACCAGTACAGCAACGTGGTTTTGGCATTTTTCATGACTTCTACAACAACATCATGAAGTTTGACATGAAAATGGACAGATGTTTTTTTTGGCATTTTTCATGTCATTCATTGTTTCATGAAGATGGACTGATGTTTTTTAAGCACACCATTGTTGCTCTTGAAATTGGTAGATTCATAAGAATGTTGCTGAAATTCCAGCAAGGATGTTGACTTAGCAACACAAACTTAAATGTGAACTGAAGGTTTAGAATAGCCATGCCCCATTTCTACACTCATTTGCATATCACCATTGTTTTCTCCTTTGGAGTCATTGACTGATAACACTGTCATTGTGTTTTGCTTTGTGAAGGACATGAATGAGCCGGCCAGTTTCGTGCATGGCACCGTTGGAGAGCAGTGTCTAGGGGATCCAATTTTGGAAAATCCTCCATACATGCCCCGTAAGTTCTGTTGAGTACATCCTGGCATGTACACTTGGCTACAGAAATTATATAACACAATGGTCAACATTTACTAGGCCAGACTCCGATAAAAGATTTTTGTAGTTGACTGGTAGTTGTTTAGTTAAGCCAGTAGTCGACTAATTGCATGTTTACATCAATTTGATTGGGGGGGAGCTAAACCATAAACCATAATGGTTTGGAGTCCAAAAAAATGAATCTGTCTTATGTTTGTGTGTGATCTTTTCCCAGCACTGGAGTCCATGCACAGAGGTCTGCCCCATAAGACTTTATGCATGAACAGCGAGCAGATCCTTGCCGACGGTACACGTGTCAAGCATTATGACGTCCACAACTTGTACGGCTGGGCTCACACAAAACCCACCTATGAGTGAGTTTTCTGTTCATCTGTATTAACTGCTTAATTTATTTCTTGGTTGTTCTGGAGCGAGATTTAATTGCTGTGTGTTTGTGTGTATTTTGCAGTGCTTTGCTTAGTACCACTGGAAAGAGAGGTGTGGTAATTACCCGTTCAACATACCCATCTAGTGGTCGCTGGGCTGGACATTGGCTGGGAGACAACTACTCCGCCTGGGACCAGCTTCTGAAGTCCATCGTTGGTATGATGGTGCTTATTAATTAGTGGGAAGATAAGCTGCTCATATTTAGTATACACTATTTTTTATAAACAAACAAAACAGTACATTCTGCAAGAATGCACTAAATTCATCATAAGTCACAGTAAAGACATTTATAATATTAAAAAAAAAAGTCAATTTTATATACATGCTGTTCTTTTGAACTATAACATATATTGTAATTTGAAAACAGCAAGCTTTTGAATTGTTACAAAATTCTACTGTTTTAAACAATGTATTTTTCATTTAAATAAATGAAGCCTATTTAACGAGCATAAGGTTGCTCATCAAAAGCAATAAAAACATCCACTTGCAGCTCAAAGAAGCTAGACAGAAAAAGCTGGTTTTGCTGCTTGATATTGCAAAACTGGTGTGTCAATTACCATATTATTTTAATGTACCATCTTCAGATTATTAACAAACTGGTTTGTAGTGTTAATTTTTTACTGTTTACTCACTTACCCCCTATTCTTCTCGATATTTCCCTTGGTGGATTATGAACCAGATTTACGATATTTTGGAGAAAACAGCTTACTTCCGCATTGAAAAATAATGTGGATACTGAAGGGGGTCTTCAAACAATCCGAATTCAGTCAGTTTAAATAAAAGTATTTTATTTAATGAGAATTGTAATTTGTTGTTCATCAAAGGCATTAAAAACAAAACACACAGTGCAAGAGTCAAAGAAGAGTTATCAGAGATATACAACAGAAAGAAAACCATCAACCAAGTGCTAAACTGAAAACAACAGAACTTGACAGAACACAATTAAGGACAATTAGACAAACAACTCTGCCTCAGAGTATTATATAAACTTAAAGGGTTACTCCACACCAAAATGAAAATGTTGCCATTAATCACTTACCCCCTTGTCGTTCCAAAGCTTTTTTCGTCTTCGGAACACAATTTAAGATTTTTGGCAAAAGTAACATTTTGGCGGGAAATCGAAACCTTTTGTTTTACGTGCAGACTTATATAAAACAAACACATTTGTTTTATAAATTATAAACATCTAATTTGTCCTTATCCTTCTGTTTTTGTCCTTCATTAAATTGTGTTTTTTTTTTTGTTGGCAGCTGCTGTATCTACTGTGCAGTTCAGTGTATAAACTTTATTTGTAATATTTGAAAACCAAACTCCCTCTCTCTTTCTGTCTTTCAGGCATGATGGAGTTCAGCATTTTCGGCATCTCTTACGTAAGTGCCTCTCTCATTCTGCCACAGCACTTGCTATTGATTTTTCATTTGCACATTATTTCCTATCAAACAATGTTGTTTAGTTCATTTAGGTGTGTTACACTAACATGCAGCCACTACACTGACTCTAGAGTTGATTTATTATTGTTTTGGAGTTGGCTTTTGTGGCCCTGTTTTCACAGAGATTATTTGTGTTTCTCTCTCTGTGTTTTCTCATTCTGCCTTTCTGTTTGTGTTTCAGACCGGTGCTGATATCTGTGGCTTCTTCAACACTGCCGAATACGAGATGTGCCTGCGCTGGATGCAGCTTGGAGCTTTCTACCCGTTCTCCAGAAACCACAACACCATCAACATGCCAGTAAGAACACACACACAGCACCTTATTTATTGAGAAATTTAGGATTTTTAGACCAGTGTTAACAAAAACTTGATGATTATATAGTTAGTGTGAATGTAGTCATAATGATAAAGCGCTGAATGGTTATAAATGAATGTGTTTCCATGACCTTTGACAGAGGCAGGATCCAGTGGCCTGGGGACCAGAGTTTGCTGCTATCTCTCGTGATGTGCTGAATATTCGGTACACCCTCCTGCCGTATCTGTACACACTGATGTACGAAGCCCACGCTCATGGAAACACTGTGGTCAGACCCCTGCTGCACGAGTGAGTGTCCACCAGCTCAAATGAAAATCATTTGTTCACCCTCATACAGTTTCAAAACAGTTATAATATCCTTAAAAGAAGATAAATTTACTATTTTGTTCAGCATCTCATGTTTTCATTTCATGCTCTACTTCTCTCTTTTCCTCACTTTTTGTGCTGTTATATCATGATCTGCATGTGCAGTGTTGTTTAGATCATGTTCTGTATTGTAGGTTTGTCACAGATGCAAACACATGGAGCATTGACAGGCAGTTCCTCTGGGGTCCCGCCCTTCTGATCACACCTGCTTTGGACCCGGTATGAACACAAGGACAACTTGACTATGTTTACACTACAAGACAAATTATCCAGTAGTTTTGTTTAAGTTTTGAGGTTGCTCACATAACTTCATTTTAAAAAAAAATGCCCCCAAAATATTATATTTATATATTAACATATAATAAATGAATTAATTATTTATTATAATATTAATATATACATATTATAATAAATAATAAGACATTTACATATAATAAATGTATTCACACACTGGCTATGTTCAGTCAGTAAAGAGAGGTCACCTGTTTTTGTTGTTTGTTTTGTTAATTAATTTCTCATTGATTTTGTTTTGTAAAGGGCGTTACTGTGGTCAGAGGCTACGTGCCAAATGCCCGCTGGTACGATTATCACACGGTAAGCATTTTATTAGCAAGCATGCAAATCTTTATTAGCAAGATTTTAGTAGCATGTCAATTAAAGAAGCAGTCATAACGCAGCTGGCTTCCAAACAAATTTAAATGTGTCCTTAATATATTGGTTTGTCTTAGCTGCTTGTATGTGATTTATCAACCAGGGTGAAGTTGTTGGAGTGCGAGGACAGTTTGTGGATATGGATGCACCACTATCGAAAATTAACCTGCATGTGAGAGGAGGACACATCCTGCCCTGGCAGAAACCAGAGACCAACACACAGTTCAGGTGAAGAAGCCAAGCTGCATCTTTGCATAGGATTTTTTTTTTCCACTTTCAGAAGGTTTTCAGTCTTACTTCCTGCACAAACACTAATGTAATGTTCACTTTTTTTTTTTTTTTCTTGTAGTCGTCGGAATCCTCTGGGTCTTCTTGTTGCTCTTGATGATGCCGGTTCAGCACATGGATCCTTGTTCTGGGATGACGGAGAGGGAATTGGTAATTATATTTGGTTGTAATGGTTTTGATTTAACTTGATGATTACAGTTCCATTAATGATTTATTCCACCCAGACTCGTTGGACAAACAAGCCTTTTGCCAACATTTCTGCAGTGCTTTGCTTTCAAAGTGAAATGTCCAGTGAGAGGCGCTAAACGTTAACCTAGCTGATAGTTTTAAAAAAAGGAGATAAAAACACTTTTTTTTTCTTTCACTTTTTATATTAGTTTGTGTTTGAGGTTTTTCAATTTAATTTCATCAGTAATGTTTATATGTATCTTTATATGAGTTTTAAAATTGACCATTTGTACTTTCAATTTTAATCATTTTTTTGTCCTTCTTCTTTGTGTTTGTTTGTTTTTTTTTTAAATGTAGATCATTCTAATTTCAGATACTGTTCAGAATCAGCGTTTCCTCTTGACAACATTCACTGTGTCTTCGGTATGTTAAAATGTTTTGAAGAAAGCTGTGTGTGCAGTTCTTTTAGATTTATTTGGATTGTGGTCATTAAATCCAGTAGAGAATCCAAGATTGTCCATCTGTGGCCACTCTCTGTTTACTGAAACAACTCAATTTTCTGCTGTTTTCATTCTGTTATAGTCAGATCTAAGTGTGTGAATCTCAAGAACCATGTTATATGTCTGACTTTTTGCATTGTGATATTATTTTCACAAAAATTAATTACTGTAATTTATCCGGATGTTTTACTATCAACAATTATCATTTGCAATAGTATTTTTTGCTCATACAGTAAATATGCATGTATGTATAGTTTTGTGTAACAGCTGTGCTGTGTGTTATAGGGTGTTCTCACCAGCACGGTTCCCACCGATGGTCTG
>NW_026128876.1:0-6276 GCF_022985175.1 Labeo rohita
TGTGGGTGGAAGCTTGTTTTGTGTAAGAGACAGTGCGTATCAGTGGGTTTAAAATAAACCTTATAGTCCAATTTGTTTTCTTTTTCGAATTTAGGGCCTTTGTATGTAACCACGTCTAAAAAATTAACTTTATGTGTGTTGTGTTCGTATTTAATTGTTATTGACTTCTGGTGTGTGTTGAGATGTTCTGTGAACTTTATGAAATCCTCGACACCGTGTGTCCAAATCCCCCAAATGTCGTCAAGGAACCGGAAGTAGCACAGGGGTTTTAGAGGGAAGGAAGCCAGTGCCGAGCGCTCCCAAGAGGCCATGAAAATGTTCGCGTAGGATGGTGCAAACTTCTTGCCCATCGCCGTTCCCTTGATTTGCAAATAGAATTTAGAATCAAATTCAAAATCGTTTTTAGTAAGATTAATTTCCAGTAATTTAAGGATGAATTGATCTGGCCTCTTGGGATCCGGGTACTGTTTCATACACTCTTTCACCGCTCGCATGCCTGCTTCCGTTTCGATATTCGTGTAGAGGCTATCAATGTCGATGGTGAAAAGAAGAGAGTTAATTGGCAGCACAAGATCTTTTGTTTTATTAATAAAGTCATAGGTATCCTTTAGATAACTCGGATGTTTTTGTGAGATGGGATTCAGGAAATATTCCAGGTATTCGGCGGTATAATAGGTCTCGCTTTCACAATCCGACACTATGGGCCTACCAGGTGGAATCTTAAAAGGCTTGCTCCATTTCTCAGGTACTTTGTGTATCTTTGGAAGTAAATAAAATCGTCTAGCCCTTGGGGTGCCCGAACCCATCAGATACTCTTTTTGCCTGCCATTAATAATCCTCTTCTCACACATCTCATTGAGAATCTCCCTTACCTCCAAAATTGTTTGGGGGTATATTGGCTCTGGAAGTGCAGTGTAATGTTCCTCGACCTGGAGTTGTCTGACCCCCTCCCACAAATAGTCAATCTTGTCCATCAAGACCACTGCGTTGCCCTTGTCCGCTGGTTTTATGATGATATCTCTGTTGTTCTTCAATTGTTTGATGGCTCTTTTTTCGCCAGGTGTCAAGTTTTGTTTTTCTGTGGCTTCCCAATTCAAATGGTTGAACGCATAGTGATCTGCTCTGACAATAGAGGCTATTTGTGGTGGTAAGCTGGAAAGGGCCGGCGTCCATTCTGATGCTTTGGTGAAAGGAATTTTTTGTTTTTGGTTCTTTTTTCCTTCAAAAATGGTTTCTAATTTAACCCTTCTATGGTAATTTTGAAGATCAGTCAATAATTCCAATTTTTGTGTCTTAAAACCATGTGGAGTGGGAACAAATGACAGGCCCTTCAGTAAGACTGCCCTCTGCTCGGTCGTGAGAGAGAGAGAGGACAGGTTGACTATAAGCTTTTCCAGACTATTTATGGGGCTCACGGCACTTATAAGTTTAAAGCCCGTACCCAGTGTTCTAATATAGCTCTTGCTGTGTCAGAAGTCCAGTGCACCATGTCTCTCTCTACCTCAAACTGGTGCGAGGGCAGTGCATCAAGAAAGTTGATGTTCGATTTGATGTATTCATTGATCTCTTGCAATAATATCTGCTCTTCTTGAGCCAAGAGATCACTGAAATTGATGACTGGAATTAAAATCTCCGTATGTGGTAGTCTCGTTCTGGCCAACCGATAGGCTCTATGTATCTCCTGGCTGGCCCTGGTAAAACACCGCTGTGTTCGGTTATTAATGCCAAATGACATGATTAGAATCTCCGGCTCTAAGGCCACTGTGGCTCTTTCGACTAAATTTCCGGCATGCTGGAACTTAGCCCCCGGGAAGCTATCGATTTGAAGATCCGGGATGCCGAAGGCCGGAATTCTGGAGACGTTCGAGTCACCGATTATCACGTACCTCTTCTTGAGATTTAAACTCCAGTCAATCTGCTTTCTTTCTGTGTTTATGTGTCTACACGGTCTCCCAACAGACGGTGTCGTTGGAGTCCGTGGGGCCTGAGGTACTTTTTCCAGAGTTACCGTCGGTTCAATCGATTCAATTTGCAGTGATGTGGATGTACAGGCTCTATCCTTTTCCTGTACATTTCTTTCTGTCTGTCCCTCTTCAATTTCATTTCCTTCTTTTTCAGCTAGTTTTTGTCGCTGAGTCTTAATGGTTGGATCACTAGAGTACAGAGAGAACTGGTACTCTTCTGAGTCGTCAGAGAAAATAACCGGGGATGAAACCACCCTGACGAAAGCCGGAAGTTTTCTCTGTGTCTCTGTCGTGACTGTCTGGATTCGAGTGTCCACTGGTTTTGCAGTGGCACCCTCTTCTACCACTGAATCAGCGTCCTGGACATCGGTTTGGATGTCTAGTGGTAGAAGGGAAGGAAGTGTGGTGGCCTTCTCTGTGGCCAACTTCAGGTTGGTCTCAACGGCTTGGGCATGAGAAGTCTCTGGTTGGTCTTCAACCCGAATTAGAGTTTCTGGTTCGTCTTCAACCCGAGTCAGAGCCTCTGTTAAAATTCTCCTGGGCTGTCTTTGGGCCCGAGGAGATCTGGGCGCAACTGGGGTTGGCTGCAGAGCTGGTCTGGGTTCCAGAGGTGGGAACTCAGAGTCAAAGGACCAATCCCCTCTGTTAGGTGGGGTGGCTGGTCCTCTGTCTGCGTTTGTTCTCAATCTGGGGGTAGTTTGAACCTCAACATGTGTGGAGCCCTTTTTGGGTCTAACTGTTTGTAACTGTCTCCCATTACCTGTGGGTTCTGATGCGTGGGGAGCTCTCGTCCGGATAGTATGGGACTGTCTTACTACATCTCTTCTTTCAAAGTCCTCACACAATTCTGTCGTGAACAGAGCTTCTACCCTTGTGTAAGTGTCTACGTGAATTCTTTGTTTGTAGTTTTTATTTGCCCATCCCTTGGCAATTCCAAACGCCTGATGCCAGTCTGATTGCTCTGTGCGCTCTTTTAGTTCCGCCAGAGTCACATCAACCAAGGTTTCATAATGCTCTTCGAGAATTTGTTGCGCCGTGTAGGCCCAATTTTTTGCATTGCCCTCCAAGAGGTTTTTAATCTTTTCATTGGGCATAGCTGGTTTAATAGAGTCAGTCAGATGTTGAGTCAGGCGTTTGAAAGTGACCGGAGTGTTGTTTGTGACTTTTGTGGTTACTTTTTCTAAGTGATGGACGAACCGAATTAAGTCATACATCAACTTAGATGCAGCTCTGAGTCTGGGTGAAGCAGGGGTGTAGTTTGTGTTGTTATTTTTTGTTCTATTTTGTTTATCAAAATATCTTTGAGGTCTTTTGTTTTGTTGGGGACGACGTTTTGGTCTATCTCTGTAGATCACTTTAGGTGCCGTATGAGTCCTGACATCCCTCCGTGCATTACTGTTGGAGGTGTCAGGATAAATGTTTCTGCTAATTGGAAAGCGTGCACCATCTGTGTAAGCGTCCCCGCCGTTTCTAATTTCTGCTCTGAACGGTACTGACTCTGAGACCATGTGGTCTTCACGTTCCAAAACATCATACTCAGGGGGATGTCTGAGTCGATCCGGGTCCCTAAATCGGTCTTCTCCTCTATCTGCTGCTTCCATTCTTCTGATCTGGGCTTTCTTTCTGTTTTTACGTTTGGTTCTAATGTTTCTCCTGTTTGGAGGGTCTGTATCGAAGTCATCGTATATTCTGTCTGTTATGTTTGTGTTATTGGGAATTGCTCTAACTAAGCTGTTGTTAGACGCCCAATTCTGTGTCTTTGTCTTGTACTGTGTGTTAGTGAAAGTTCTTTCACGTGGAACGAATGTGTCTTCGTTCGTCAGAAAATGTCCATTTTCTGATTGTCTGTTTCTGTGGTTTTCCCATTGATCAGCCGATCTAAATGGGATTCTGTTAGGGTAAGATATGGATCTGATTCGAGATCTGTTAGGTTGATATGAATAATTAGAATAATGACGATCTCTGTAATCGTCATTATTTACTTCATAATCATGCGGGTTAGCCCGGAAACGGGCTGTTGTTTGAACTGGCAAGTCGAGAGAACGGTATGAATAGTTGTAATCATCGTGTGGATCAAAAAAATCCACCTCTCTTTCGCGCTCCCGGTGCCAGCTCTGTGCACGAGCCCGTGCATGTGTGTTAAAGGGTCTGAAATACGGTTCTTCGTCAGCTGGTCTTAACGTGAATCTCGTATTTCGTCTGTATGTATTGTATGATCCGTAATTCTCTTTGTATCTCGCCATAACAGTGTTTAAGTTTTGTGCAAACTGATAAATTTCTTTTCACTTCGACGTTCTCTGCAAACGCGACGTTTCGAAGTTTGCCACTTCTTCTTCAGGCATATAACAGAAAAACGTCGATTTGTTTATGAAATTTTCAGGGAAAAAAGCTGTAACAACTGTTTGTATCGAGTGCTCGGAGAAATAATGTGACAAAGTAGCCCCGCTCTCTGTTTTTATAGAAGGGAGGGGGGCGTTGGCCGTGATGTCACTCTCCTGTTATTGATACTTTTTAACTGTTTTATTTTATTCTTTTTAACCTAAATAAATTAAAAATGAACTAAAACACTGTTTATTAATTTAAAGATCCCTCTGTGTGATGTTATGAATACATCCTGCAAACTGTGAGAGCAAGAGATCGAGATGAAAGATGTAATGATTGTTATTTATATTTGTAAGTGTGTATTCGTCAATTTTAGGGTCGGAAAAGAGTTTTGCGATTCAATTGGTATTATTTATGTCCCAATCTGTCTTAATGTTTGTTAAGAAGTGTTTTCAAAACGATTAGAACACCTGTAAATAAACCGGAGATAGCCGAAAAAGACAACTGTTAACAGATATGTTTTTTTTGGAGTCGTGCCTCAAAATTTTATCAAAATGTTCTTTTAGAAATGTGTCAAAGCCTTATTAGTATTTTTTGAGAAAGTATTGTGAATGGGCAACATGGTTTTCTGGTTGAAAATGACACATATTTGGTTTTGAGAAAAATTACGTGTATTCCATGTATATGAATGTGTAAACTTATAAACTGTGTATATTGCCAAGTGAAAGAAATGTCTGGCCAATAAAATCTGTGTATCTATGTTGTGATGTGTGTCACAATTTCATTTGTGGGTGAAATACCATGTGTTTTGATGGTAAAAGTGTTGGTTTAAATTTTTACCAGTGTCCAATGGGTTTCTTAGTATCAAACCTAGTCACCAGAAACTTATTAAATGGTTTTCTAGATTTGTATCTCATGTGTTATGTTGTAACGATTATATGATTTATTATAGAAGAAAAGGTAAATGTTAATTGTATGATTTTTAATGCAATCAATTCTCTGGTATCTCTGCAAATCACATGTTTAGGCATGTATCCCTGTTTAACGGCCTGACATTATTCTTGTTGGTTTCTCTAAATCCTAAATCTAAAACTCTTATATATAAAAATTATGTGTTTAAATGGGTAAATTGTGTTTAAAGGAGTTGATCTTAATATTATGTAATATTTATGTGCCTAATTGGCTTTTTTGATTATAGTGGATATTTATAATCTGTGTTTAGGGATGAAAGAAAATTTTTTTTAAAATGTGTTATATGTCCAATCGTAAATTCTTGTGCATTTATTAAGAAAATGAGAGAAATGAAAAGGAAAGGGGCCGGATTTTCTTCCTCCTAAGTCCATGAAGTGCAGAGACGTGGCACTGGCTAGGTTAGGGAACTGAAGATCCAGAGGCCAGGACCTGCCTGACCCCGGTTATGCTCTGGCTCACACTTCAGCTGCCCGCTTCATGAACCTATTTGGAATCTGTATCCCAGCTCCCTCCTCCTCACTCCCCCACTTCTAACGGGTTAAAGTTTCTTTTTATTATTATAATTATTATTATTATATTTATTCAAAAAAGAGGAATTCAAATAATTGAATGTAGTTAATTAGGGTTAGATTGGGTAGGGGTGTGCCAGTTGGGTTTATGGTAGTCCGGTGTGCACCCTTGAGGGTTACCATCATTTAGGGTTAGAAAATGTGGGGTTTTGAGAACCAGGGTTATCAATTTTTAGGTGTTAGGCATCCGGGAGAAGGATGCATCAGGGATATGAAAATATAAAAATATCTCATCCTCCCTGCACGTCCTCTAAAAAAGAGAGAACACTGGCGATTAATTATTCATCCAAAAGAGGAGTTCAAATTATGAATGTGATTAATTAGGGTTAGATTGGGTAGGGGTGTGCCAGTTAGGGTTATGGCAGTCCGGTGTGCACCCTGGAGGGTTACCATCATTTAGGGTTAGAAAATGTGGGGTTTTGAGAACCAGGGTTATCCGTTTTAGGTGT
>NW_026128877.1:0-6276 GCF_022985175.1 Labeo rohita
AAACTAAGGAGACCAGAGCCTGGTCTGTACTTGGTTGGCTGACCAATATGAGAAGACCTAGCATGCTGCTGGGGCCAGCTATTTGGCCGACCAGCAGGGGGCGCTCATTCCCTGACATGTTTAAGATGGTAGGCAGAATCATCATCTTTTGTAAAGCTAAGCAGGTCCCAGCCTGGTCTGCTGTTGGATGGGAGACCCATTAGAGAAGACTCAGGCTGCTGCTGGTGTTGGTTTTATGCCGATCAACAGGGGGCGCTCATCCCCTGACATGAATTGGTGCAATTTTCCTAGTATAACCCTGCGGGCCTCAGACTGTAAAATAATCGACCGTTTGATCAAACGGTCCTTGTAAAAAGGAGCATCCTTCAGGTGAGGAAATA
Source organism: Labeo rohita (assembly GCF_022985175.1). NCBI lineage: Eukaryota > Metazoa > Chordata > Actinopteri > Cypriniformes > Cyprinidae > Labeo > Labeo rohita. The sequence continues at coordinate 381 of NW_026128877.1, forward strand.
AACTGGCTTCCTGACCAACTCTTGTCCTTAATAATTCAATTCAATTCAATTCAAATTTATTTGTATAGCGCTTTTCACGATACATATCGTTGCAGGCAGAGATGTGTGGTAAAGATCAATTAATGACGTAATCAAACAGACAAAGAACACTATAAATTAGTAGCAGAATTCGGTAGTGCTGTATGTTTTCAGGGTTGGCATCATCTGAAGTCCTCTGTGGGGTTGGCATCATCTCTTCTTAAGTGTTCTGGATCCACACTGGAGCTTGTGAATTCCTAGTTACCATGGGATGTCAATCCCATGGCAAAAACAGAGAACAAATAGGAACATAATTAGCGTAGCTGCTGTTCAAACTAAGAAAAGGAAGGTTTGTTAAACCAGAGCTAAAAGATTAATAATGAACATTTGATCAGATATAGCTGCAGGAAAAGTTTATGAGATGCATTATTTGAATGCTTGGCTAAAAAGATGTGTCTTTAATCTAGATTTAAACAGAGACAGTGTGTCTGAACCCCGAACGTTATCAGGAAGGCTGTTCCAGAGTTTGGGTGCCAAATGTGAAAAAGCTCTACCTCCTTTAGTGGACTTTGCTATCCTAGGTACTACCAACAGTCCAGAGTTTTGTGACCTTAGGGAGCGTGATGGATTGTAGCGTGGTAGAAGACTAGTTAGGTATGCAGGAGCTAAACCGTTAAGTGCCTTATAGGTAAGAAGTACTATTTTATAGCTGATGCAGAACCTAATAGGTAGCCAGTGCAGAGACTTTAAAATTGGGGTAATATGATCATATTTTCTTGACCTGGTAAGGACTCTAGCAGCTGCATTTTGGACTATCTGTAGCTTGTTTATTGAAGATGCAGGACAACCACCTAGTAGTGCATTACAATAGTCCAGTCTAGAGGTCATGAATGCGTGAACTAGCTTTTCTGCATCAGAAACAGGTAACATGTTTCGCAGCTTGGCAATGTTTCTAAGATGGAAGAATGCTGTTTTTGTAACATGAGAAATATGATTTTCAAAAGACAAGTTGCTGTCTAATATAACACCCAGGCTTTTGACTGTAGTGGAAGTAACAGTACATCCGTCTAGTTGTAAATTGTAAGTCAAAAGATTCTGTGTATTGTTTTTAGGTCCAATAAGTAATATCTCTGTCTTATCTGAATTTAATAGCAGAAAATTGTTGGTCATCCAATCTTTTACATTTTTAACACACTCTGTTAACTTCGATAATTCAGAAGTGTCATCTGGTCTTGTTGAGATATATAGTTGAGTATCATCAGCATAACAATGGAAACCAATCCCGTGTTTTCTAATAATATTACCAAGGGGCAGCAAGTATATTGAAAATAGTAGAGGACCTAGAACAGATCCTTGTGGCACTCCATACTTTACTGGTGATAACTGAGATGACTCCCCATTTAAATAAACAAAGTGGTAGCGATCAGACAGGTAGGATCTAAACCATTTTAAAGCCTGCCCTTGGATACCTGCATAATTTTGTAGTCGATCTATTAGTATGTCATGATCTATAGTGTCGAACGCAGCACTAAGATCAAGTAAAACTAGCAGTGAGATGCAGCCTTGGTCTGATGCAAGAAGCAAGTCATTAGTGATTTTAACAAGTGCAGTTTCTGTGCTGTGATGGGGCCTGAAACCTGACTGAAATTCTTCATAGATATCATTTTTTTGCAAGAATGAGCACAGTTGAGCAGATATAACTTTCTCTAAAATTTTAGACATAAATGGAAGATTAGAAATGGGTCTATAATTTGCCAGTTCACTAGGGTCTAGTTGTGGTTTCTTAATAAGAGGCTTAATAACTGCCAGCTTGAATGGTTTAGGGACGTGACCTAAAGATAACGATGAGTTGATAATATTGAGAAGCGGTTCTTCTGCCACAGGTAACAATTCTTTCAGTAATTTAGTGGGTAAAGGATCTAATAGGCATGTTGTTGGTTTAGACACAGTGATGAGTTTATTTAACTCTTCCTGTCCTATAGCGGTAAAGTACTGCAGTTTTTCTTTGGGTGCGACGAAAGAAGTTGACATATTAGATGCAGTATAATCTACATTGGTTATTGTATTTCTGATGTTATCTATTTTATCAGTGAAGAAATTCATAAAGTCATTACTATTAAACTGTAAAGGAATATTTAGATCAGGTGGCATCTGGTTATTTGTTAATCTAGCCACTGTGCTAAATAAAAACCTTGGATTGTTTTGGTTATTTTCGATGAGTTCGCGGAAATGCTCAGCCCTAGCAGCTTTTAAAGCCTGTCTGTATCTGGACATACAGTTTTTCCATGCAATTCTAAAAACTTCCAAGTTAGTTTTTCTCCATTTGCGCTCAAGATTGCGAGTTTCTTTCTTGAGGGAATGGGTATTACTGTTGTACCATGGCGCAATACGTTTTTCTCTAACTTTTTTCAATTTGATGGGGGCAACAGCTTCTAACGTATCGGAGAAGATGGTGCCCATATTGCTAGTCATTTTGTCTAGATCCTGTGTATTAAGGGGTACACAGAGCAGTTGAGATAAATCAGGCAGGTTATTTGTAAATCTATCTTTGGTGGCTGGAACAATAGTTCTGCCAAGACGATAACACGGAGCCATATAGTTAATATCAGTGATACGCAGCATGCACGATACAAGGAAATGGTCAGAAACATCATCACTTTGAGGTACGATATCTATATCAGTAAGATCAATTCCATGCGATATAATTAAATCTAGCGTATGATTAAAACGATGAGTGGGCCCGGTGACATTTTGCTTGACTCCAAAAGAGTTTATTAGGTCAGTAAACGCAAGTCCTAACGCATCATTTGTATTATCAACGTGAATGTTAAAATCACCGACAATTAGCACTTTATCAAAATTAACCAATAGTTCTGAAAGGAATTCTGCAAATTCTTTTAGGAAATCTGTATATGGCCCTGGCGGTCTATACACAGTAGCTAAAACAAGAGATAGGAGAGATTTCTTTTGCATATCTGGCAGAGTAACATTAAGCAAAAGTATTTCAAATGAATTAAACCTTATCCTGTTTTCTGAGTAACATTGAGAATATCACTATATATTGTTGCAACACCACCACCACGACCAATCTGACGGGGCTCATGCTTATAGTAGTAGTTTGGTGGAGTAGACTCATTTAGACCAATATAATCATTAGGTTTTAGCCAGGTTTCGGTTAAGCAGAGTACATCAAAACTATTATCTGTGATCATTTCATTCACAATAACCGCTTTGGGTGCAAGTGATCTAATGTTTAGGAGCCCAAGCTTAAAAAATGGTTTCTGTTCGTGTATTTTGCTTTTTTCTGGTTTAATTACGATCAGATTTTTTCTAGATCCTGCATTAAATTTATGTTTTGACCTCACTATTCGAGGAACAGACACAGTCTTTATAGATTGGACAGTGCAAGTACTATCATTTAAGCGTTCAGAACAAAAGCCATCATAGCAATCATTTGAGAATGTACTTACTAGTCAAATGGAGCGTAGCGTCCTGGAGATGTTGTCCGACAGCAGTTCCGCTCCGACTCTGCTGGGGTGCAGGCCATCAGCACGGAAAAGCCTAGGACGTTCCCAGAAAAGATTCCAATTATTAACAAAGAGCAGTTGCTGTTCTTTACACCATGTCAATAACCATTCATTTAGAGCAAGAAGTCTACTGAACCTTTCGTGCCCACGTCGATACGTGGGAAGCGGTCCTGACACGATGATCCTCGTCGCGGGCGACGTGCTGCGAACCGTCTCGATCAGGCTGCTTAAGTCCCTCTTCAGAACCTCCGTCTGCCGCAGCTTGGTGTCGTCCACCCCTGCGCGCAGGACGATCGCGCCAACGCTCTCGCCGTCCTTCAGGATTGCGGGTATCTGCGCAGAAACATCGAGAACGCGAGCACCAGGAAAACAGTGGGTGTGGACTTTACCTTTAGCTAAAGTAGCACGTACGTACCGGACAATGGAGTCTCTGACGATCACAGCGTCACGTTCCGTCTCGCGGAGGGGAGCGAAGCGGTTCCGGGTGGAGATCTCGAAGACCGGAGGCGGCGGAGGGGGCGAGGTCCTCGGCCGGGGCCTGGCTCGCGTCTTCCACTGCTGCTGCACCCAGGGTCCGTGGTGTCCCGGCGCCGGAGTGAAGGACATCTGGGAAGATCGCGTCCAGGGTGCACGGGACCTGTGCAGAGAAGCACACGGAGTAGAGGTGGTCAGAGTGTTAGTATCGCGCTGTATACTTACCCGGGAGGATTCCAGAGCGGCTCTCCGCTCTCTCAGCTCGGTCTGCCTCACCAACAGCTCCTGGATCTGCTTCTCCACGGCCTCCAGCTCGAGCTGCAACGAGTGCAGCTCGAACGTGTCATCACCTGCACTCAAAGGTGGACACAAATTTGCCATTAAAGCAAGTAACAGTGAGTAAACAATGGTAATGTGTGTAAATAGTGTGTAAACAATGCAAGCAGGATTAGCGGCAACCACGCTGGTGCTGCTAACGGGCTATAAGCTAGCAACTCGGGAAATCAAAACAAAACTAGTTATAACAAAGTAATCCGGATGTTTTAGTTGTAAAATACAACGGGGTATATTCACACGTTATAAGAAACGAAAATGATGGTGTATAAATTTGATTTTAAATTGAAAAACAGACAATAAAAAATCAACTTGACGGAGCTCAAACTCTAAGCGTGCGACCGCAACAAACGGGAAGTGACCCCAGTGTTAAGGATGGTAGCGCATCCTGACGACAGATATTGAGCTTTTCAGCATGCACTACCCCTCTGCTGGAGCAGTTTTCTTAAGGTACCGGCAGCAAGTAGTTCTTTTGCATGCAGTAGCAAAGGTCAGGTTCCTCACTAAAAACTAAGGAGACCAGAGCCTGGTCTGTACTTGGGTGGCTGACCAATATGAGAAGTCCTAGCATGTTGCTGGGGCCAGCTATTATTTGGCTGACCAGCAGGGTCAGTATGGGGCCGTGCTGACCAAGCCTGTCCCTTGACTGCAGTAGCCAGAGTCTGCATCTTCTGTAAAGTTAAGCAGACTCCAGCCTGGTCTGTTGTTGGATGGGAGACCTGTTGGAGAAGGCTCAGGCTGCTCTTGGTGTTGGTTTTATGCCGATCAACAGGGGGCGTTCATCCGCTGACATGTATGGGTGCAATTTTCCTAGTATAACCCTGCGGGCCTCAGACTGTAAAGTAATCGACCGTTTGATCAAACGGTCCTTGTAAAAAGGAGCATTCTTCAGGTGAGGAAATAAACTGGCTTCTTGACCAACTCTTGTCCTTAATAATCAACTTGGCCCAGTGTTAAGGATGGTAGCGCATCCTGACGGCAGATATTGAGCTTGTCAGCATGCGCTACCCCTCTGTTGAAGCAGCTTTCTTAAGGTACAGACAGCAAGTATGTCTTTTGCATGCAGTAGCAAAGGTCTGGTTCCTCACTAAAAACTAAGGAGACCAGAGCCTGGTCTGTACTTGGGTGGCTGACCAATATGAGAAGACCTAGCATGCTGCTGGGGCCAGCTATTATTTGGCCGTCCAGCAGGGGGCGCTCATTCCCTGACATGTTTAAGATGGTAGCGCATCCTGACGGCCAAACTGAGGCCATCAGGATGCGCTACCCCTCTATTAGAGCAGCTCTATCAGCCTTGCTAACCAAACCTTGTCTCTTGCTTGCAATAGCCCGAGTCTGCTTTCTCTGTAAAGCTAAGAAGGCCCCAGCCTGGTCTGCTGTTGGATGTCTGGTTCCTCACTAAAAACTAAGGAGACCAGAGCCTGGTCTGTACTTGGGTGGCTGACCAATAAGAGACCAATATGAGAAGACCTAGCATGTTTCCCTGACATGTTTAAAATGGTAGCGCATCCTGACGGCCAAATTGAGGCCATTAGGATGCGCTA
>NW_026128878.1:0-6275 GCF_022985175.1 Labeo rohita
AAAGACCATGAATGTGAGCGAGTATAGTACTTAAGAAAGTGGGATTAAACAACAATGATTACTTTCTGGTGTGTGTAGGAACCACAAACGCATATTTGCTAAATGCAGATTTTTTTTTGTATTGCAATACTTTCTAAATTTTATTTGTAGCAAAAAATAGAATCTAAATCTCTTGTAATGCTAAATTATCAGCAAATCTTTAATTTAATCATCTGATTATGTACAAATGTTTGTTTTTCCACAAAAAAAAAAAAAAAAAAAAAGATTTGCATAAGCTCAAATCAGTGAGGCCTACGATCAAGAAATCTGTAACCTGTATTGAATCCAATATAATTTAGCAAAACAAGGAATTTGCAAGCAATTTCACTTTTGACCAATGGTGTTACAGGCTACATGACAGAAGGGGTTCAAAAATACATATGAAAAAAGTAGTGAGCTACATATTTATGAGACAAAAACCCATACGGGCATCGTGTGTAAATACAAACACTTAAAAAAAAAAATAAATAAAAATAACGTTTTTTTTTTTCTGCTCTTGATTACTTTGTAGTTCCTCTTCATCTACTCATTCACGTTCATCCATGTTTCTTTAATAAACTCTCTTAATGCAAGTTAGCCATGCCCTCACTCTACCTCAAGTCTCTATGTCAACTTTCTATTTTGCAGATATAAAATAAGCAAACTCAACCAAAATGACACAATACCTGTTCTGAACTTGCTTCTAACAAACAGGGTCTTGACATCTCAGTCACAGCATCTTCTATTATCTGTAAAAGACAGAATGAATGGATGTAAATACTGATGTCAAATATTTGCTCAAGCTAAAGAAAGTACAGAACTAAATCTTGACTGAAAAAAAATATATATAAATAAATAAAAAAATAAATAAACCCTAAACAGAGTTACTCCGAGTTCAAGCTGAATCTTGGGTTTGAATCACTCCTGCAAGTACAGCAAGTCAACTCTGTTTATCATTATTTATAGGGTGATTCTCACAAAATCATAAAAAGATTAAATATGATTTTTTTAAGCAATAAGAGCAAGGTCTGAAGTGTTGGTGACCATAAATTTAAAATGTCTTACTGACAGTTTAACACCTTTATGAACATATTTTCCAAAACAAGTCCTTAAAAACGTTATTACCACAACAGTGTGAAAACATCAATGCCACAGGTAAAGCTAATACATTTTCACTTTTTTAAAAATTATTAACAGTCAAGCACAGTTCCTTAAAACTCTGAAACAAAATATATATTTTAAATTAACATTTTTATTTTATTTTCAATTATTTATTTCATTACCGCAACACCTTCTGCAATTTGCAGCCTAATAGTTTGCATTATTTTACTGAAAATTGACATTTTCAAAATGATGTGGAAAACCTGAAAGAACATAATGTATAGACTCTGCACATACATTTAAAAGTAAACTACTATTTTTCCATTTATTAAATAAACATTAAAATAACATGTTGCAGTAATGATCCAGAAATAAGGTTAATGATTTCAGTAATGATAAGCATATTAAGAATGAGGTTTAGTTAAAAAACAAAAAAAAAAAAAAAAAAAAAAAAAAAAAAAAAAAAAAAAAAAAACACAATGTTTAAAATGTAGAAAAACAAAATCAGATAATATTGGCATAAGCATGAATTTATTTTGCACTGCTTCAAAAATACATAACATACATAGGGTAAAAAAAAAAAGGAATAAAATGGATTTCATTCGCCCTAAATACAGTAGCTCAGCATAGAAATCATTAAACCTATAGAAAGTCCTCATAATGACAGATGTGCCAACATGTGTGTGCAAGTGTGCACATTTGTGTAAGATTCCCAACACTGTAGACTGTTTTTGCTAATTACTGTTGCTGTGTCCTCCAACCCATAACGTCTCTCTACTTCCTGGAGAGTTGGTGAGTTGGTGTAAACGTTTTCTCTGAAATTTATCACCCTAGCCCTTGCTTGAGCATTTTTTTTTGTTATTAAATAACATTAACTCACTATATGCATTAATCTGCATGTTCTGTGCGTCTGTGTGAATGAATGGCTACGTAAACCAATTTCTCATAGCAATCGTGCTTTTAATGTCTGCTGTCTATGAAGGTAAAACAGTTGCAAAACTCCAGAGCTTGTTGATTCAAATGTGAGAACTTGTCAATATTTGTACGTGTAAGTTGAAATTTATACTCACAGCTCCAACATGAAAAGTCGCATCTTTCGATTTGCTCACACAATGATTGAATCACCTGTGTTTTAAAGTCAAAATTGCAGATTATTAATTACAAACGTGTAGAACGACATTCACAAAGAAAATGAGACACAAATGTGTACGACATCATTACTTTTGCACTTTACTTCAGTTTCGCTGTACAACCTCAAGCTGGCACTTACAACCTCACAGGACAAATTTAAATCCTAGCGCTTTGACTTTTGCTGCTTCTTCCATGATATTCCTGAAGCAAAACTCACTTGTGCACTTGACTTGAGGTAGAGCTACACACTGTTAAACAGAAAACACACTGCATTGTGAGGACAAAACAGTTTCTCAGGACATTGTTGTGAAATCATAGGAATTTTATTGACACCATACAGTATGTGAACCAGAAAACACACTGCATTACAAGGACAGGAGTTTTACCTTCACATCTGTCTCACTATATTTTTTTACCATGCAAAGCTACAATGACCAAGCCTTACTGATGTCACTGACAACACACTGCATTGAAAGGACAGAGTGGTTTAACAGGACATTATAACAGTTATATGTCTACTGTTCAATAATCATTTACACACTTCAATGTCCTGGCAAACCATTCTGTCCTTGTAATGCAGTGTGTTTTCTGGTTCACATACTGTATGATGTGATATATGGTTATTTAAATGTCTAAACATAAACATTATTTTGTTGAAAACAAATTATTTGTGATTATTTATGATGTTGAAAACAAAATTATTTGTGATTTATGACAAGCAATGTCAAAGTCCATCTTCTGAGTCCATCATCTGGCTGAATGCCAGACAAAGGCTGGAAAGCAGATTTGAATATAGTAATTGATAATGTCATTTACATGATTTTCAGCTCACACTAGTGTGATTGTATGGTCCAGGGACCAACCTAGAGCGATGATGACAAGTGTGACTGAATGTGTACATAATTCTGAGACATTACAAATCAGTAAACGCTTAGTCATTCCAGCATATGGAGCACCGTACCTTTGAACTTGTTCATGAAGCGCTGCTTAAGGTATGGCTTTCAGTTCTTGATTTTATGTGGCACTCAGCATCACGTACAGGCTTAAGCCTGACAACTCTGGAATCCATTTCATCTAGCTGCAGAAATTAAGATATAGTACTTTAAAAACACAGAATGACACAGAACATTTACAAATACACACATCTGTAATATGCTGCACCATACATACAGTGGGTAAACACAGAATTGCTTCTTTCCAGGGTGTTTGATATCAATTCAGTTGAATTTTACAAGAAAGCCACAAAGTCCAAACACACTGACTACCTCAGGAAGTGGTGTGAGTACAGTTTGCTTCAGGTTTTTAGTGCAGTTCACTTAAAACACAAACTGGGAAAACAAAGCACTCTGTGTACACATTCATTTGACCTAAACAGCATCTGAAATCCTCTATTAATTCATGTACTGTATAGTAAGGTTGACATGAGTTTAAAAAAAAAGTCAGCACAATTCATTTTATGATGGTTTTACATAAATATATAATCAGAGGTACCTCTGTACCTCTAATTATATATTTCACTTAAGAAAAATCAATAAAGATGTGTTAATTATGCAGAAGATCAAGAAGAGATGATTTTAGTCCTTTTTTGTTTTATTCTGCTATTCAGACCTTAAACATTTAATTATCTTGATATGTTAGTGTAAATTTAACAGTCTCATCTGCATTGTAACAGTCAATATAATATTAATGTATTATCAATTCTAAATTACTGTATTCTTAAAGCGGGCTGAGCTGAACTCGATTACAGTTAATTGACATCAAGTAAAACAAATTTAAACACATTAATTTAAACGTTTACAATATTACATGTAACCCATCTTCAAGTACAGCTAACAAAACCTATATATTCCCGAAAGCTTATTCAGGGAAAATTTGCATTATCATAATAAAACTCCATGGCGATTTAATCTAAAGACGACAAATTAAATATTTGCAAAAAGCAGAAGCTCTTACATTAGATTAGATTAATTTGACATTAATGTTTCTTTTGCCCTTTTGAATGCAGATGAATCGCACATGACCCGTGTTATGTTTATTAGCATATATTAGCTTTTCAAACACATGAATTATCTACATTTCTATCATACCTGTGCCTCATTCTCTTTACTGACATCGTTTTCTTTATCAATAAAGCAATTTCAATGAACAAAGTTGATGAATCCTCTCAATCCCAACGCGAATTCAAGGTATTTGGAGGCTTTATAGAGTCGATTTCTTCATTGATCTGACACTTCTTCCAAAACTTCTGACATACTGCTAATATTGATAATCTTTCGTTACCGACATTTATTTAGTCGCGGCCGAACTTCGAGCTTCTTAAATCGCGGATAATGACTGTGTGAATAAATCTTTTAACGACTACCAACAAAACACAATGCACAGAAAATAAGCCACACAGACAAAACTAGTTTTTATGAATCAATATATAAATCTTAACACTTTATTTACTTCTCTAATTGGCTGCTGCTGTCTCACTCTCGTCCATATGTAGATTGTGCTCCCGGAGAGACCCCGCCTCCACTCCGCGTGATTAACCAATCAAAATGCAGCCCGCGTTTTCTCCGCCCATTTAGGTGTAATTGTGTGTAAATCAGCAGTTACAAAGCTGCCAATAGGAGGCGTGAGGGCAAACACTCAAAAACACCAGAAAACTGGTTTACCCGTTTAAAGGACATCCAAAAAAAAGCAGGAGATTGTTCCTGAGGCTTAAACAGATCAATCTACATTGTTTGAATTATAAGGACATGTCCTATGTCCTTGTAATCCCAAATGTCCTTATTATGTTGGTATGTAAACTGGTGAAATGCCCTTGTAATCCACCAAAACCAACACACATACATATATATAATATACTAAATATATATACTAGCATTTTTTTTAAAAAAATTAACAATTTACTTTATTACTTATTACTTTATTTTTCTGTTCTATGTTTTAACCTATTTATTTCTAAATTAATTTTATCTTAATTTCCAATTTTCCTTCAGTTTTTGCCACTTAATATTTTTCAGCTTTATTTAAGCAAAAAATGTTTTTAGTTAGTTAACAATGCATTTTCTGTGCTGATTGCAAAAGACAGTCCGTGGAAACGTGTCAAAATGTGTTAACCGAGACAAAAATACCACTGAATCATCATCACTGTCATCAAACTCGTCAGAATATTTCATAAACAAAGCTGTGATTGTACATGTGTGACGTGAAACAGATGAATCAAGCGTCAGGACTCATCACTGATGGAGCATTTGTCTGGAAAACGCATGTATAAGGGGAATTTATGGGGTTATTTTTGTGTCTTTATTATTCAAACAAAAATACTGTGTTTGAGAGTAAAACTAAGTATTTTGTAATAAAAAAAATAAAAGTTTGCAAAAAAAGTCTTCTTAAATCTCAAAAATAAAGAAATTGATAACAAAAGTATTTGCAGTGCATGTACTTTTCTTTACAATCTTTTTCTTTGCGCACTTCAAACACTTTTCATCGCGAAACCACAAGTTTTTATCTCCTTTCTGCTTTCTTTTTTTGCGAGTCTAAAATTTTTGTTTGCGAGTTAAAAAGTTTTGCTTGCGAGTAAGCTGTATCTCAGTGGGCGGTCTCTACCTACCAGGATGAAAGGCCTTTTTCTATTGGTCACTCTCGATTGAAGTGACCACGCCCACTACGTTTTGTTTACTGGGTAAGATAACCAAGTTAACGTCTTAAACTCAGTGACAAGTGAACTTATGTAGTCTCTCTTCTCATGCTCACATATTTAAATACGTAACGTTAGCTAAGCCCGCCTGTAGTTCGGCGATACCGTTAAATAGAGGGGCACGAGATGACTCGGATGACGATTGTAATCAAGGTAAAGACCATTATGACATGCAAGAGTCGTACAGTAGCGGTATTAACATTAAGTGACATGGCATTTGACACGCGGAAGGTGCGGGAGCAGTGACAATTTCAGCAGTGACACAGTCCATCGGCATATGTCAAAGAAAACCGTAAGTGTCACTGGCACTGAGCAGTGGCATGCCAGTGGCTTCCGT